>NC_142517.1:160326923-160628461 GCF_057876585.1 Rhinolophus sinicus | reverse complement strand
AGTAAAGAAGTTAAGAGAAAGTAGCATATCAAACTGTAGCACTTAAACAAATAAACAAACATACAAACCATCAGAAAGATGTAGCACATACCCAAATCAGGAGAGGAAGGAATTTGAAAGGGTTAGAAATGTGTTCTGTTACCCAGTGACCCACACATCTCAAACTATTCAAGAGATTCTGATAAGTCTTTCCTAAGTAGTCAACCACAGTACTTACAGCTGTTTGTTGACAACCCTGTGATATACGTCCTCATCATGCAAAGTTTGTGGTGAAATTATGTTGTGAAAAATAAAGGTGTAGCTACATTTGTGATGAAGCTTTCCGGTAACTATACTTTTAGTATTCTTTTGAACATGTCACTTGTTTGGTTATAACTTTGCTAAAATAAAATGTGCTAACATTTAACATATACATTCCTGTGACCTTTTTACCAAGCAAAGAGCACTATTTCCTAGGACCTTTTCATAAATATTGTATCTCTATTATTTTTTCCACATGTTAATCAGAGGTCCTCTAAGATTTCACTTGGTTGCCTAAGTTCATGAGGTTTCCATCACCTTGCCTCTGTGACCTTGAGATTGTTCACCTTTTGCATATTAACAGCTCTTTCCAAGTCACTGTTGTTTTCAATTTTTTCCAAATACTTCCACTTCACCTTCAGGAAATGTACTTGACCTTGTCTTTTAGAAACATTGACACAACTAACTATTTCTTCTAACTTTGGGAGCCATCTTAACTTTCCCATTTCCTCTTATCCCTAAGGGAAGCTTTTCAAGAAACTATCTTCACTCTGGAAAGTGTTCGTGAGCTGATCAGCAAATCTCTCCTCATATAATTTCACAGCATTACTTTTCTATTATCCTTATTATTGTTCTAGTCTGTATTTTTCCCTTTGGAGTGTTTGCTGCATTGTTAACATAATATAGGTTTTTTTTTTCATTACTTCCTATACTTGCCTTGATGCACATATTTTCTCTCTTAGTGTCAAAATAAGGTGATGGTGAATTATGAGTCCCTCCTAAGCTAAGGATACTTTTGTAATCTTGTAACCTTTGGCAGGAAGCACATATCCTAGTGAATGATGGAGCACTTAAGAGTGATTCACCATGGAGCATTACAGAAAATAGGCTGAGGGTTCAAAAATTCAAGGCAAGTTCCTTCTCCTCAGCGTGGTGTATATACTGTGCTCTCACTTTTCTACCCCCTATTATGTGGTTAAGAGAGAGGAGATAATGACGGCTTCTTAAAGTTACCTATAATGCACTCAAAACTCTGTTAGGTGTAATGGTTTTAAAAGGTAGAATGAAAACACAGCTAGGAGATCAACACAAAAGGAATCCTTTTCTGATAGAGACAGCAAGGCTTATGCTCCTCATGCAACACCCATTAACTGTAATGGGAATTATGAGTGCCCCATTAGGGAGTATATACCCCCCAAACGTGGTAGGGACATACGCTTTTTCTCCCAGAATTTCTTGTATTGATTTAGTTTCTTGTGGTGGAATCAAATTTTGTATCATTTTTCAAAAGTTATTCTTGGGTATTCAATATGTTGTTTTTCGAACATAGGGGTAGAAAACAATTACTAATTGGCAGGTGAAATAAAAAAAAAAAAATCACAAACCCTATGAAAACCCAAATCAGATGCAGATTGATTAATTTTTCAAGTTAGAAGCATTGACCTGTAATATTCCTGTTTGAATAAATATTTATTCAACATTTTACCTTACTGACTTTAGGCAAATTTCAAGGCAGTTAAGACTTTCTACATTAACATGGAAAAGAGCTTCTAAGTATACAGAACTGTTGATTAACAACATGTACAGATTTACATAATGGGAATGAAACTTTGGTTTGCTCAGTGATCTTTCCAGCTATACATGAATATAGAAATCTTGATCACTGGCAGATGCTTTGCTTTGAAAATGTTGCCTGTGTGTATGTAAGAATATAGCTAGCTAGTAGCTAGCTTGATACAGATATATAGACATGTAGATAAATAAATAAATAAATAAATAAATAAATAAATATATATATATATATATATATATATATATATATATATAGAGAGAGAGAGAGAGAGAGAGAGAGAGAGAGAGAGAGAGAGATGTACACACACACACTGAAAAATATTTACGTAATGTAACTATCTCCTGAGTTCCAAACTCTTCACTATATATTTCCTGGTGATACTACAGGCACCTCAAATTCAACGTGTCCAAAACTGTCCTGTCATCTCTCTCAGCAAGCCTACTCCTCTCCTGTTCTCAGTCTCGCTGAATGAAACCATCATTCCCTCAGTCATCCAAGCCACAGTTCCGCAAAACCATTCTTTTCAGATTTCCTATCTTCCACTTCTATCACTGTTGATTCCCTCTCCTAAATATTTTCTGGAGGCAACAGAAAGACATCGGTGGAGCTAAGAGGGAAGGCTGCAGGAAGGGTGACTCTAGCTAGCATCAGATTCAGGCAGATGGTCTTCATGAGAGAAGTGTGGTGGCAGAAAATGAGAATCAGGCCATAGAGACTAATGGTGCTAAGTTTCAACCAAGATAGCCCAGGCTCAAAGAACTAATTGATTAGGGAGGGTGTGGGGACAGAGCCCCAAAGAACAGTTTCCAGGCTCTCGGCCTCACATAGAAAGGTGCTGGCTCAGGTAGTAAATGGCCATCAACTGTGATTGCATGGCCATCAGCTGTGGCTAGTGGCCGTCAGCTGTAACCAGTGAGCCATTGGCCACTAATATAACTGCCGTGGCTACGCTAGCAGAAAATGGGGGCTAGCAAGAAGATGGTGGCTGAGCTAGCAAGCGGCAGAGTGAGGGTTGTGGATCGTGTGGCTCCTGCTTCCTGTGTCTCCAACCCAGCTGCCAGCGAGACTATAGTGGCATGACTCCCTACCTATGGCTCCATGGGTGTTCCTTTTTGGCCTAGCCATATCCTGCGTTCTTATGCGGGGAGCGGGAGCAGAGACCCCGCCTGTCACCCCGCACAACAGAGGGAATCAGGTAGTGATGAGGGAAGCCAGAGGTGGAGACATAAAATGGGGGATACGTTCCTAGAATTGGGATGGCAGGCAGGGAGTTGGTCACACACAACCTAAAAAATGAGTCAGTTACTAGAAATATAAGGTGAGAACTGGATCAGCATTAAGGGTGACGTGGGGCAAAGCCACACAACTGTGGATCCCGTAGTCGTATTTCCCTGGCCTTGAAGCCAAATTAAACAAAGAGGCTGGAATAGGAATGAAGGAGCAGGTGAAGTTAGCTGGTTCCAATTGTCAGCTTCTAGGACACTGGGGCCAGAGAGGTCATCACACCAGCTGTCCCTGGTGCCGTCTGTAATTCTCTCACTAACAGCCCCCTCATCATTTTAACTTACTGCCTAAGATACTCTTCTCTAAATAATTGCACAATTTCCAGAGATTTGGCTGTTCTCAGGTGTGCTCTAGATTATCAAGGTACCTGAGTAAAGACGGTAAATTGCAGGGATGCAGGCCCCCATCTTGCTTGGCCGCCCAAAGCAAGATTATGTCCCCACCCCTGAGAACAGTGTCTAGTCCATGGTGGGCACTCAAGAAATAGCCATTGGATTTTTGATGAATTACAACGTAATTACAGTGGTACTCATTACTGATTTACAATTCTAATAGTTCAGACATCACAAACTGCAACCTCATATTTTACGCTGGAACAATGTAAACAAGGAAAACAAGGAACAAAAACAAGGAGTGATGCCCAACATATCATTTTCAAGCTGCTCGGCAGCAAAATAGTTAGATTGAAATCAGGGAATGTACTACTTATACATTATTTTTTGACATTCAGAGACCTCATAGAAGTCATAGAAAAATATTAGTACACTAGTAAAGAAATAAATAAGCAAAGAAAAAGACAGTTGACAATAGACATTTAATAATTACAACTAAAATGGCTAATATTTGTGAAAATGTTCAATCCGTAGTAGTAAACAAGGAAATACAATTGTATAGCTATCAAGTTAGAAACTATTTAGAACTTCTAGGCCTCAATAGGTAGAGAGACAGACACTCTTAGCTGCTTGCATTGAGTGTGCACTTTGTTACAGTCTGAGGGAAAATAATTTTCAGTGTTGGAAAAATGTTCACATCTTTAAACAGTTTGATCAACATCTGAGGGTCCATCCTAAAAAATAATTTTCAAAAGAATTATTTACAAAGATTTACCATGACTTTTTACAGTAATTACAAACAACTAGAAGCAATCTGGATATCCAACTATAGAGGATAATGGGAGTCAATTGTGGTGCAGGACAGATGGTAGAAACGTTTACTACCGCTAAAAAATTAAGCTTCTGAAGATTTTGATGATGTGAGAAAATCCTTTGTTATAATGACAAGTAAAAAACATAAGAACACAAGTTTGTATATAGAGTATGATTTCAACTACTTGTAAACAATTATGCAGAGAAAATACTAGAGGGAAATTCGCCAAAATGTTAACAGTGAGTGCCTCTGGGTAGTGAGACAACCAGACCCAGAAGAGGAGGAGTTGGCAAAGGAGAGTCAGACGGTCCTAGAGGGGAAAATTATAATCAACTGGGTAGGGATATAAAAAGTTCTCAGAGATAAACCTTAAAAGCCTGTGGGGACAGAGCCCCAGAGAGCAGTTTCCAGGCGCTGGGCCTCATGTGGAAAGGTGCTGGCTCAGGTAGTAGATGGTCATCAGCTGTGACTAGTTGGAGATCGGCTGTTACCGGTTAGCCATTAGCCACTGATATAACTGCCGTGGCTAAGCTAGCAAGGTGTGGCGTGGCTTGGCAGAGTGTGGATTGCGGATTGCGGATTGCAGAGAGGCAGATTGCAGTTAGCAAGTGAGGTTAGTTGGCAGAGACAAGTGGACGGCGGGGATCGTGTGGCTCCTGCTTCCTGTGTCTCCAACCCAGCTGCCAGCAAGACTATAGTGGTATGACTCCGCTATCTATGGCTCCATGGGTGTCCCTTTTGGCCTCACCATATCCTGTGTTCTTGTGCCGGGAGCAGGACTAGAGACCCCACATGACACCCTGCATGACAAAGCCCTTTTAGCATAAGCTCTAGACTTCCTAGGGTGGTGGACAGGGATCCAGCTGCAGTTATTGTAGACAGTGTCTACAGAGCATTACACTAAATACGGAGATAGGAAACATCTACACTTTAAAAAGACTGAAATAACTCCTAGCCTCATGCAGCCAACATTCACAGAGTAATAACGTGTGTCCAGGCCTATGTTGAACATTATGGAAAATGCGAACTTCTATATGACAAGGCCTTAGCCATCAGCGTCTCAGATTCTTCTGGTGGAGAAGTACTAAACCAGAGGCATGTTCAAGATCCAGAGGCACAGGGCCGGGAGCCAGCTTGCTAGAAGTGGCAACTGAGTGGCTACATTCATTCCTGTGAAGCTGATGGTAAATGAAAAGCATATTTACTGAGCTGCTGCAGTATATAAAAGCAGGGGTTAAGTGTAGTGGTGGGGAAGACAAACCTAAAAGGTGTAATGATCTCAGATCCTGACATAGATGGAAAGTCATTAGTTATTAATGACACTTCTGGATCTTAATTATGAACTTTTCTATAAGAAAATGGTTGGCATCTAACAGCACACAGATTATACCTCATTTTTCACAGGCAACAAGATAGCAAGATATGTCCTCTCAAAGGTATTTCATAATCTCTATGTTTTCAGGTAAACGTAGTGGCCAGTTACGAGCAGAAACTCCTGAGTAAAAAGCTATAGAAAGATAGCAGAAGTATCCTACATTAGATAAATATCATCCACTAAATGAAATAAAAAGGAATGGCAATGCAAAATCGTACATGGCATTGTGCTGCCATGTGCTGACTACGGCTGTGGCTATAAAGTAATTGGATTCATTCTCAGTGTAATTTGTAGAAACTCACTCTTCAATGTAAAGATAATTTAATCGAAAGAAAATCAAGCCGAGTCTCCGCTTTCTAAGTATTTATGTATTTACTAGTTCATTCAACAGCTATTTACTGAGAGTGCTCTGTGCAAGGATGTCAACGGCCCTGGGAAACAATGTGAGTACAGCCAAGGTGCCTACAGTCCAAATGACGATCAGCTGTGATACGTGCTATGACAGGACAAACCCAGTGCAGGTTATAATAGACTGAAGATCTTTTAAGATAAGATGGTCAAGGAAAGGCCTCTGAGGAGTTAATTTAACAAAGACCTGAATTGTAAAGAGGTCAGTCTTGAAAAGGTAAGCAGGGGAAGAAGGGAGGAGTGGGACTTTTGGGCTACTTAGCATTTGAATTCTTTTCCTAAATTTGTGGACTTCCCACTCTTTGCGTCTTGGTAGGAGGCAGGCTTCTTCAAAGCCCATTTACTCACGTAGGTAGGCTTCCTTGCAGTTTTAGCATGTGGGCACTTGACCTAGGCTTGGACAAACAGAACTATCTGTCCAAGGCACTGGTGAATCAGGACTAGTGATACCAAGAAGCAGAGTCAAGAATTTCTTTTGGTATCAGTGACTGTGACAGCAAGGTTCAGTTTCAGGAGAAGGCGCTCCAGGATTCCCTTGTCTAAGCAAGCTTTGCACACGGAGGCTAAGGCAACAGATCCCTCTTCAGACTGGTTCTGGGTGTGATTTTGCCTGAAGTTCTGTTTCTCCAGCTTTGCTTGTTTCTTCCTGTTCTCCAAACCTGGTATTCCAGCCTTCCTGGAAATCCTGTGCACCCCCCAATACAGTCCAATACATTTCTCTTGGGCTTAAATCAGCCAGAGTCATTTCCTGGTGATTCCATCTAAGAATCCTGATGGATTTGTGAGGAGGGGGAGGCTGTGAGTATTGGAATACATTGCATTGCTGAAGAACACTGCAGGTACAGTTGTAAGGGTACCCTAAGTTTAGTTTGCTTCAACAATGTAATTTAGCTTAAAACCTTTTAAACTCTTTTTCTTTGAACAGGAGTCCACCATCCTCCTGGAAAGCCAGCATATAACCTGCTTTTCTTTCCACCAACCTTCTCTCTCGATTTTTGGCTCACGAGGCAACAAGCAGCCGGGCCTTAACCCCGTAACACAGGCATGTGCAAAAGCCCTAAGGTGGGAGGGGGTGAGAGAGAGATCGGAGTGTTTGAGAAACTGAGAAAAAAGCAAAATGCCTGGTGTTGGTGAGAAAGATGGCAAGTGGATAAGATGGGTCCAGCTGGCCAGCCAGGCAAGGGCCAGAGCAAGCAGGTACTCAGAGTAAAAGTCAGAAATGCACCGAGCCTAACTTTTCTCAGGAAGACTTGACTAGGATGACTGAGCGTGCTGATCAGATGTGTCTCTGAGGTGGGGCTGAAGGGTTCAGGCAGGTGGTAGCCACTCTGCCATGCTAAGGAATTCCAAACCAGGCTCCACTTAGAAGGCTAACCCTGGGCTTACCGTTTCCAACCCAATTTGGTTAGTTTTTGAGTGTTTCTTACATCCACCACTAGACAGCTAACTTCCTGAGGGCAGAGTGGGAAGGCGGAATGATTACATGCTTTGGACAAAAACAAACAGGGATTTTCTTGTGGTCCCGTGAATCACAAATTATGTGATCTCAGATAAGTTGCTTCGTTTCTTTGAATCACAGTTTTCTCATCTGAAAAATGAGGATACTAGCATGTCACTGGGGGCTACATGCACTGTAAATGACCACACTGTGCCCATAAGATAGCAGGCATTCCGTAAATCACACAGTAGGCACTCTGTAAATGTTAGTTCCCTTCTTCCTTAGCATTTCACTGAATTGAACAGACTCTTCTACAGCTCGGAAAACAATACAAAAATCTTGCTTTTTGTACTGTATCTTATTGTAAAGTACTCATTTAAAATAATGTAGATTTCATTGCTTTCTTAGTTCAGAAGTTGATCACGAAATTTTTGTGTTCCTTAAAACTTTCCTTTTTTCTTCAAAATTCCACTAAAGAGTTCTTGCCATTCATTCAGTTCACTCCAGCAAAATAACTGAAAAAAAAAAAAAATCAACATTTTTTTCCCTTCAATCATCCCTAGAGAAATGATGTAAGGTATAATAAAAACATTGAGTCCAAAACCAGAGGTAGATTTTGTTATCTTGAGAAGCAGGGGAAAATATTATTGAAGTCCTGGTTATCTTAACCAAAATAATCCCTTACATAATATTCCCTGGGCTTGAGTCTTGCTCATTTTAAGAACTTGAAATCGCATGAGGTTTGACAATTCAGTTCGCAAACTCATCCTAGAAAAAGTGCTAAATACCTCATGGCTAAATATCACTATGGTTGCTTTCAAAATACTCCCCTTGGGAAGCTATGCACCAATGTCAGCACCTAGTCCACCCTTCGAAGCACTTTGGAACTCTTTTTCTGGAATGGCCATCAGAGCTGTCATCGTATTACCCTTGATGTCCTGAAGGTCATCAAAATGTCTCCCTTTCAATATTTCCTTTATCTTTGGGTACAGAAAGAAGTCACTGGGGGCCAGATCAGGTGAGTAGGGAGGGTGTTCCAATACAGTTATTTGTTTACTGGCTAAAAACTCCCTCACAAACAGTGCAGTGTGAGCTGGTGCGTTGTCGTGATGCAAGAGCCATGAATTGTTGGCAAAAAGTTCAGGTCGTTTTCGTCTAACTTTTTTGTGCAGCCTTTTCAGCACTTCTACATAGTAAAGTTGGTTAACTGTTTGTCCAGTTGGTACGAATTCATCAGTAATCCCTCTGATATCAAAAAAGGTTAGCAACATCGTTTTGACTTCTGATTTGGACTGATGGAACTTTTTGGTCATGGAGAATTGGCTGACTTCCACTGTGCACTTTGACGCTTTGTTTCAGAGTCAAATTGGTACACTCATGCTTCATGACCAGTAATAACACGGCCCAAAACATCGTCTTGCCTCTCCAAAAGGTCTTGGAAAACTTTAACTTTCCTTTGCTTTTGTTCATTGGTGAGCTCCTTTGGGACCATTTTTGCACACACCTTTCTCATGCCAAGATTTTCAGTTAAGACTTTCCTAACTATTTCTCTATCAATGTTTATTTGGTCTGCTATGCTTCTTACAGTCAACCAATGATTTTGACACACAATTCGACGAATTTTTGCAATGTTTTCATCAGTTCTGCTCGTTACTGACCTCTCTTCATCAGTGATGCATTCTCTCCCTTCAGTAAAACGTTTAAACCATTTTTACACTGCTATTTTCTTCATGGCATTATCCCCTAAACTTGGACTAACATGCCCCTGATTTCACTTCCACTTTTGCTAAGTTTAACAAGAAATTTAATGCTTGTTCATTGCTCTAATTCAAACACAGACAGTCTTGAGACGGCACAAAAACACACAACAACAATAATGAACACCACTCAGCAAGACACCACCACACGTCAACAGGAACACAGCTGTGACACACTGATATGTCAAAGTTATGAAACCTTACTGAGCTGTTTGTAAGTGCTGCCAATGTAAGTGCACGGTGGCAAGTTCGCGAACCTAATTGTCAGACCTCGTATGGGGACAAAAGGAGATTTGACTTTGGGTGGTGAACACACAATGCAATATACTGATGATGTATTGTAGAATTGTCCACTTGAAACCTATATAATTTTATTAACCAATGTCACCCCAATAAATTTAATAAAATTGAAAAGAATCAACTGGAAAAAAAACATGGCACACTTAGGCAACGGAACTTTTGACAGAAACATAAGCAAACCTGTTTCTTTATCAATACTACTTTCATATCTGTTAAAAATTCTCCCTGAAATACCCTGCCACTCCAAGTGCAGTTCTTCTTAATCACTTTGTACAGTACCATCAGAGGACATTTACCTGGCCTGTCTCATTGGTTTGTCAATTGACTCAATTATACTGAAGTCTTTTAATTATAGAATCAAGGAACAAAACAAATATCATTTTGGTGAGAATAAAAATTCCTGTGGAGTACTACTTGCCATGGGATGGAGAGGGTAAGAGAGAGAGAGAGAGACATATATAGGGATTTTACTTTTATAAATAATCCCTACATTTTTTTAAAAATTAAAGTTTATTGGGGTGACAATTGTTAGTAAAGTTACATAGATTTCAAGTGTAAATAATCCCTATATTTTTATCTTTTATTCTTCAAAATGTGGATAAATTTTTGTCTTAATTTTCTTGTTAATTAATTTGTTCATATACATAGTTTAAACAGTCAAATAACAATCCAGGAGCTCTTCCCCAAACTTCACTAGCAATAACCTCTGCTCTTCTAGCTGTTTATCCTCATTTATAAATAATATTCTTAGGCTCCTATTTCTTTATTTTTTTTCAGTTTTAGATTTTTATCTGACTTCCTGCTATGGAAGATGGGAATTTGATTCTTACCCACATATTCTTCCCCCATCTCTTCTTCATTCTCTCATGTAATTATAACATAATTTTCATTCAATCAATATCCAATGTTTACATTATTATGATTTTAAAAATTTTATTCACAGCTAAGCTATACATTATAACATAAATACATTTTCTTTATGGTACAGTGCTTAGTTTTCTCTGGCAATAATTGCCTGATATTTTCATTTGCTTAATTTTTTGTGATTCATCCCTTAACTTTTAAAAAGAAGTGTTGATATCCTTCCAGTACATTCAGACACACAAAGTAATCTAGCAGTGCCATTTTAACAGTCTTAAAGACATCCCTACTGGGATCCCACATTCTTCTGCTCCCATCTGGCTTGGTTGTGTTCAGGCCTGTTATATGCTGAGAACTCCCTTCTCCCCTACCCTATATTGCCTGCCCTGTTTCCCAGACACTGTATCTTCTTTCTTGGCTTACTCCCTTATTTTTGCAAAGCAATGTCATTAAATTTCTTCTTTATTTATTTCCTTCCTTCCTTCCTTCCTTCCTTAGCTCCCTCCTTCTTTCCCTCCCTCCCTCCCTCCCTCCCTCCCTCCCTCCCTCCCTCCCTCCCCCGTCCCTCCTTTCTGTCTTTCTCTGTTTCTCTCTTTTTCTCTCTTTCTCTCTTTTCCTTCCTTCCTTCCTTCCTTCCTTCCTTCCTTCCTTCCTTCCTTCCTTCCTTCCCTCCTTTCTTTCTTTCTTTCTTTCTTTCTTTCTTTCTTTCTTTCTTTCTTTCTTTCTTTCTTTCTTTCTTTCTTTCTTAATATTATAAATTTGTACAGACAATGGGAACTACTTGTTGGGGCTTTTTTAAGCCACATATTTTTCAGACTCAAATTTTAATGCAATTTGCTTAATACCTGAAAGTCACAACCCACCAAAGTTTCTTAGATACTCTTTGAGAACCTATATTAGTTCAAGAAATGAACCAAAACCCAAACATAGTTAGTAAACCTATGAGAAATACAGATAAAAATATAGGACACACAAAGAGTTTACAGTCTGAGAAATATGGTAGGCAGAATGATGGCTTCCCAAAGATGTTCACAATCTAACCCCTGAATTTGTGAATATGTTATACTATGTGGCAAAAGGGAATTAAGGTTGTAGATGAAATGAAGGTTGCTAATCAGCTGACCCTAAAAGGAGATGATGATAATGGTGATGATGAGGATGATTCAAGTAGACTCAATGAAGTCACACGGGTCCTGAAATGTGGAAATGGGAGGCAGAAGGCCAATGTGTCAGAGTGATGCAAGGAGAGAAAGACTTGACTGGCCATTGTTAACTTTGAAGGTGGAAGGTGGCCATGAACCAAGGATTGTGGACAGTCTCTAGAATCTGGAAAAGGCAAGAAAACAGATTCTTCTCTCCAGCCTCCAGAGAGGAACACAGCCCTGCCCTTGGTTTTAGCCCAGTGAGACAATTTCAGACCTCTGAACTACAAAACGGTAAAATAATAAATTACATTGTCTTAAGCCACCAAGTTTGTGGCAATTTGTTATAGTAGCAATGAGAAACGAATGCAAGGAGATAGATGTATATACACACCATTAGCAATTTCATTGAATAAGATTATGTAATTATTATCACAAGCTTAAATTATGTAGTTCCTATCAAACTTTTAAAAGACTAAAGGAAATCCAAAGAAAGGAAATTGTAGTAATGAACATTCATTGAACATGGACAAGATGCCAAGCACTATGCAAGGTGCCTTAAATGTAATGTCTCATTGGGTTATTTTAGTGATTGGATAATTGAATAGGGAAGATGGAAAACAGAGAGAGATATTTGCCCCTTCATAAGAGACCTACATACTCATCAGACGTGAATTTAAATGTAAGTTGGGTTGTTATGCTCTATGTTTCAATTGTTTTACAGAATGTACCATTTACAATAGCAATTACTTTTGAACATATAGCCTAGGTATTCTTTCTTAAGCAATGGACCTCATACTTTGAGATTGAAAGCAAATGATTGAACTCCATCCATTCCCATTAACCATGACACACATAGACACACACATCTGCAGTGAAACAGCCAGACTACTGAAATGCTTGGAAGAAATTTGTGTGCTGAGAGAACCTGGCACAAGGCACATTCATCTGGTTGAGTTTTAAGTATGTGAACAAATGTGTTCAAATTTGTTGACGCTGGTACATTCTCCGAGTCACTGATGCATGCTACCTGAAACCTACTGTTAAACAAGGACAGAATAATTGTTCTAGTCCCTTAAATTAGTCTGGTTGTTGAGCCAGTGGTTTCATTTCCTATCATTAACTAGAGTTTGGTCTTGGAGATCTGGAAATCAATTACCTATCTGGGCACAAAACTTGAAACAAAGAGCAAAATTGAGCATTGATTCCTCCTCATTGAGTGAGATTAACCCTTCACAAGACAAGATGCTTTCAAAGTTGACTTGGTCAAATCCTCCTAAAACAAGTACACCTCAAGACCAATACAAAAGAACATTGCACTGCTCACCTATGCATTCCTTTTACATGCTACAAATATATCTGGCTGTATTTTTTGCTTTTCTTTGCATAAGCATTTCCAGTTGTCTTGGCTGTGCTGGTCACAGGCATAGAGTCTTTTCTCTGAATATCTGAACTGTCGTTAGTGATTAGAATTCCAAGGTAAACATGCCAAGAAATTACTACAAGGGCCTGATTATCCTATAAGGATATACTTCAGTTGTTAATTATTTGTCGCATTTGTGCTTAGCAGCAACAAAAGTTTCTTCCCTTCCTTCCATGGGAAGTTGCTATGATGTTTTCAGTAGAGGCTCCAATCACCAGAGCTGGATTAGGTAGTCACTGTGCTGGGAGCACTATTACAGTGCCAAGAATATTGGAATATAAAACAAAGAGAGGAGTGTAGTTTTTTTTTTTTTTAATTGCTATTAAACAACCCCCTTATGTAAACAAGACATTCCTTGTCTGGCCTCTTATTGGTTGCAAGTTCTTGTGGTTTCCAGAATGTAGTTAAAGGAAGAAAGAAAAATGATTTTTCTGTTCTGGCCACTTTGTCTCATTTGCCCTTTGAAGGGAAACATCACCATGTACAATGCAACCCTTTTTCCTCTTCTCAGCCACGGACATGAAAAGAGAAACTAAGAAGAAAGAAATCTGAGGAAGATGGAGCTCGGGGAAATGTACATTAAAGGTTCAGAGGCCAAGGAGGAAAGAAAGGGATGCTAAAAGACTCTCAATTCGTTTGATTAGATTAAGTTGTTCAAAGCAAGTCAGTGAACAAGAGGGATTGGGAGGCTCCAGGGTTTTTGTTTTGCAGTGTTTTTAAGCCTTTAACGTCTTAATAGCTGAGTTACAGATTTGGTCAATTCAGGACACACCTATAGAGCATATATGTATAGTTCTCTCATTCAGCCAATACTTACTGAGCATTGCAGTGTCTGGCATTGTGCTAGATGCTGGGGATACAGGGTCATAGGAGTAATGCTATCTGATTCTGTCTTTTTCAGATGCAGCCATGCAAATTAAGCAAAATGCAGTTGAATATTCTCCCCCTAATCCAAACCCAATCCAAAGTTTTTGCCTGGCTGCAGTTCACCAAAAGTTTTATAGGAAAGAGACTTTCCCATGAAATTTGCAGTGTTCCCAGCTTCTGATCCTTCAGAGGGAACAAGCCTTATTTCTGAGGTAGTTTGTCTTCAAAGTGTTCTCCTACCCCATCACCGCTCAGATAAATAACTAAATTCCATGAACAGTCACAGCTACCCCACAGTAGAAATCAGTCCCTAATGATATTACACTTGCACAAATTGAAATGGGGTTACAAGCTCAAATTGTGGATTCTTAGATTTCTTGCTAAGCTGGAAGCTTTTATGGGCTCACTTTAAATTGAGAGGCAGAGTGTAGACCCTTTTGTTACTTAAGAGACTGAGCAAATTAGTAAATCCAAGGCAAATCTTTTTTGATTACTGAACTATTACAAATGCCTCCTGGCCAAAGAATAACCTCTCTCCTGAAATGTTCAGCGGGACTTTTTGCTGAAATTCATAAAATCTGTTAAAGCAAATCTCTCACATTTCCTTTAAGTCAGTAAATTACTTCTAGGGGAAGAGGATAAAATGCTGGCGATAAAATGGCTGGACTATATTAATGATGGGAGGTGGGGCTGCAAAGGTGGGAGAATTGATGTTACATTTACTGTGCAGAGAATTTCAAGCTTTTTCACGTGTTGGGCTAAATGTAAATGATGTCACCTGCTCCTCCTCTCCTGAGAGGCAAAGTTATTAGGCCGCAGAGTCTTCACCAAATGCTTTGTGTGGCTGACATTAAAATGACTACAAGGTTATTTTTTTTCCATATCTATTCCCTTAGAAAGTTTTTCAAAATTTTATTGTAGATGGGAAAATGCATAATGCTACGGAAAACAAAGTCCTAGCTATATTCTTGCTACTGGATTATTGCCATTCTATCTCAGTGCTGATTGAAATCCAAGACTTGGTATCAAAGCCTTAATGAGATGCTGGCAAATATCTTTCTGCCCCACTGGAAATGTAATCTTTCTATTGAACATTTTGTCCCAGTGAATTTCATCTGCAATAGCATTTTGCATTTGAATCAGAGAGATCCATGCTTGATAGCAGACCATGTGATGCTGGCTCTGTTCACTTGTGGGTGAAATTGATCCCTGAAGGTGTTGAAAGTACCGCGGTGAATCATTATATGTAATTAGCTCATTGCTTCATCCATATGATTAAATTCATAATGTCACACTACCCAACTTGTTGTGTCTTTAAAAATCAGATTTTCCTATAAAAATGACCTGCCAATTCCCATGTCCCAATGCTTCCCAAATACAGAGGGTGCCAAAAAAAGTATACAGATTTTAAGAAAGGGAAAAAACTGTATTAAAATTGTAATAATATATACCAATAACAAAAGATGAATACAAGTCACGTTTGAGCTCTGCAATTACAAGAGGTGCTCAAAGTGTCAGTGCCCAGACACTTCTGATCACGGCGAACTACTGCTTGAGCAACGTTGACCAAAGTGTTTACATCTCTTAAAATGTGTATATGTTTTTCTGGCACCCCTGGTATACTGCAATAAAAGTTATGTGCATGTGGTCTCTCTCTCTCTCTCAAAATATCTTATTGTACTGTACTCACACTTCTTCTTGTCATGATGTGAGATGATAACATGCCTACATGATGAGATAAAGTGAGCTGAATGACATAGGCGTGGTGACGTAGGCTACTGTTGACTGACAATATGTCAGAAGGAAAATCGTCTGCTTTGGGTGATTCCGGATAATTGAGCCATGGCGATGTCAGTGGTTGACTCTCAGTAGCAGATGATGTCGATGGTTCAGGAAATTTAATGTTTTCAGATCTTGATTGACTGCGGGTAACAAACCACAGAAGCAAAACTGGATAAGTGGGGACTACTGTGTACTCTTACTTGCTAAGGTTGAGATAGCAGAAAAGGGAGCATCTAGCTAGGGGCTTTTTATACAGATTAGAAGCAACAGCAAAACATATTTGCAAATATTTGGCTTGGTAGTTAAATAATTTATTCTATATCTGTAAGTAAGAAAGCATATCCCTAGAACGCATGTATGTATATAAATATGCATATTTTTAAAGTAAATATGTGCTACCAAAATATAAAAACTGTTGCTTTTCATGCTGTGCTAGTATCAAAAGACTGAGCATGTAACTGCTATGTGGACATGGCTTTTACAGGTAAATTTGCAAACCAAGAGGGCCTAGCATATTCTATTTTAAATTCACTTAATTTAAATAGTTACAGCTTACTGTTTTATGCAAAATGATCAGTTTAATAAAAAATTAATAGAACTACCAGAGAGATTTGCCTATATTAATAGATCTAAAGATTGGGCTACACACCCAGTTATGGAAATTCCAAGTGTGGAAGAAATTCGAGAAAGTAAGCAACTAGTAAATAGAAAAATTTTAACTTTAAATAAAAATAAGACGTATTACAATTTCAGAGTAGTAAATTCATTGCAATCGTAATGTAACCTTGTTATGAATCTGTTAAATATAGAGAAAGAAAGTGAAAATTTTGGTATGATTTGGATGATTTAATAAACCAATAGAATTTTCTCTAAGTAGAGCGCATAATTCATAAAATATTCAAATAGCCTACTG
This sequence comes from Rhinolophus sinicus, assembly GCF_057876585.1. Classification (NCBI taxonomy): domain Eukaryota; kingdom Metazoa; phylum Chordata; class Mammalia; order Chiroptera; family Rhinolophidae; genus Rhinolophus; species Rhinolophus sinicus. The sequence goes on along the minus strand of NC_142517.1, from coordinate 160,611,952 downwards.
ACTTTTGGCAATATATATTTTAAAACGTATCATTATACAAACACTTTGAACCAGAAATTCCACTTTTCAGAAATTATACTAAGGAAATTAAGAGTTTAGTAAGGAAGCCTAAAGGAATTCAGTTACAATTATCATAGTACTCCTAATTATAAGAAAACTTGCTTAGGGTTTGGTTGTACACATTATTTATAATCTAGAACATATAGATTCTATATAGTGGAATACTATGTAGCTATTAAAATTATGTTGCAGAAATGTATTTATTGATTAGAAATATATTTGCAATGTTACCCTGTGTAAAAAAAAATGCCCAGTTTATACAACCATATGTAAGTATAAGCCCACATATGTGAATATATGTATGGGTGTGTTTGTTTGTTTTCAGGAAAAGTAGTCACCAAAATGTTAAGAGTGGTGATCTCTGAGTGGTGGGATATGTGTGCTTTTTATTTTCATTTTGCTTCTCTATCTGCATAATTTAAAAATTTTTAAATACAGCAGGAATGAATTGCTCCATAATGCCATATTATTTTAGCTACACTTAGTCTGGCTCTGCCATTAGTCTCTTAAAATTAAGAAACTCCGATCTCAGTAATTTTCCAAGCCCCTCCCTTCTCTTAAGATTGTAAAAGAACCCCCAAGGAAATTGGGAACAGCCTCTGCTCTTCAGCTCATTGTGGTTTGCCATCCTGATCCTCCTCACTAAGGAAACACACTACATCCAAAGGTGGATGGTTTTGCTGGTGGAAACGTGCTTTCTGCTCAGTGTGGCACAGGGACCATCACTGAGGTTTAGCATTCAGTCCCCAGGCATCCACTCAACCTTTTAATTTCATGGTCATGCTGGTGGGGGCTTGGGAAAAGACATGCTTTCTCCCCACCTCACCCCAAATTAACGGTATTAAAACAGCAATAAAAACAAAAGGGACTTTTTTTAAAAAAAGTAAATTACCTTATTATGCCCTTTTTTTTTTTAAAGTGCTTAATGCCTTTGTTTTGAAGATATTAACATTTAAATTTTATTTTAAAATTTGTAAGAACAATAACAACTAACTATTCTTAACACTTTCAGGCAATGAATAGTACCAATGAGGACACAATTCTTGTCCCTAAGAAACATAATTAAATTAGCCTTTTTGTATTGACTCCTGGGGAAAGGTAAAATGAGAGACTTGTTCAGGACAATCAGCTACATTTCCTCTTCAGCCCCCACCTCTTCCCATATCCACCCTCCCCAGTCCTTGCTGCTAATGCAATGCTGGGTGTTCTGATAGTCAGCTGGATCATACAGCACTAGACTGAAATTCTCTTCCAGCTGAATGGACAGGACTTAAGGCTGAGAGATACACTGGACTGGCTGGAAATGGTCTAGTGACTGACCATATACAGCTCCTTAAACAAAACAAAACAAAACAATATTGCCATAGTCTCTTGGGGGCTGGCTCGAAAGCATTTGGTTCTGCAAAGCCTCGAGGAGGAAAGATCCTTTATACCAAAGGTTGATGGCGTCAGAAGCACCTACCGATTTGAAAAGAGCTCATTGGCAGAGACAAGGAGACTGAAGCCAGGAAGGGAAGACACAATAAAGACTGTTTTGGTGACTGCTGAAGGACACATGATGGTGACAGCTCTAACCTCGTCACACTACTGTCCCGTCAGTAGGAGGTAATTGGACATAGGTCAATTAGTTCATAGTTTTGGTTCTGGATATTTAGTTGAAATTAACAAATGAGACCTCTAATAATGACCCTCCAGCATGTAATGGACTGTTTTACAATCAAGAAGTGGTCAGTTGTCTTCCATCCTCACTAAAGTTTGAGAGTATGAATTATAGCCTGAGAAAATTCGATTGTTTAAAAGAAAGAGCGTTAAAATCTACTCTTTATTAAGTACTTACAATGCATCAGGTTCCGTGCTAAACATTTCACATACTTTATTTCTCCACTACATTTATACAACAACTCTGTACAGTAGGTGTTACATACCCAATATACAGGTGAAAGAACTAAGGTTTAAAGATTTTAATTCTTTTTCAAGTTTTCATGGAATAAGTTAAATGGTAGAACTAGGTTTGTCTCATATCAAAGACTTATACTTAACTGCTACTTTTAAACCATTAGGATGATTTTTGCTGCAAGTAATAGAAAAACCCCCACTCACATTGCCTTAAACAAAGCAAACGTAATAACTAACATAACCAAAGGTCCAGGGGAAGTGTGGTTCCAGGGAATGTGTCAGGACCCTGGCTCCTCTTCACAGGGATTCCCTTGGCTCTGCACACCCCCACCTCACCCTCGCCACCCCTCTATGTTTTGGCTTCATTCTCAGGCTGATACCAAGATGGCTCATCAGCTCCAGGCATCATATGCAGACAGCATCCAGAGGAAGAAAGGGACTGTACTTGTCTTTTCTCTCTTTTAATAATAGGAATGAGGAGACCTTTCCTGGAAAGCTCCCCCACACCTAGAAGACTTTCTCCGATGTCTCTGTTACCAGAAATAGGTCAGATATACATTCTTACCTCACGTCCTAACAAGAGGAATAGGATTACTATGATTGGTTTAGATTAATCATCTGGGATGAAACAGCTTCTGATGACCACTGCAATCGAGCAGAACTTGGACCACTCTGTTCCAACTGTTATTAATTGGGATGATCAGAGCCAAATTGTAGGCCCACCACTGGCAACGTCATGAAGTTTGGATGTTAACATTACCCAGAGCTTTACCTTATTTTCTACCTCAGTTTTTTTCTCACATTCTTATTGTTTAATATATCGAATATATGCTTTATTATAGGTGATCTCAAGTCCTTTTTAGAATGAGGTAAAGCAAAAAAATATGATTAATAGTCATTTAAGCACTTAAATTTAAAAATAGTTCTGATTTTCTTTCTAAATGGCTTTATTATCTGTGAACTTCTTAGGAAGGAACGGGGCTAGTACAAATTACGTGCATACTTATGACATTTTGGGGCTATTGTGCAAGTCTGGGTTATTTATTTAGGAGGAACTCCTTGACAGTGATCACTGTTAAGTCTAGGATTGGAATGTTAAGGGAGATTATTGGATTTCCTCTAGAGGTTTTTAAAAGATTAAGACTCTAACTACCCATGACTGAAGCAGTTTTGCTGGATGGAAGAGGGCTCAGTCAGTCATTTATTCACAACCCACCTCTTGCTTTTCTAGGCTCTGAGCACAGTCGAAAAGTATGAGATTCAGATTCTGCCCACAAGGAATTTATAAACTAGGTAGACAGCTGTCCTTACATAAGTCAATACGGTAAGTCACACACACAGCATGATTCAGGCAACTGTGAGGTGAATTCTCAGTTTTCCCATTTGTAGTGAAAGGAGGCTGGGCTGGCCACATAATTTTTTGGTCTGCTTTAACCTTCTGTAATCCTGTGATGCTTCTAACACTGTGAATGCCATTATTTCCTCTCTCCTTATCTCCATGCTAAAATTTTATATGGTGAAGAGATGGGCCTGAAACAACACAGAAAATGTGGAATAGAGGCAAACCCTGATAGATCAGGACACTCAATTGACAGATTTTGTGGGTGCCTTTGTCAGGGAGAAACTGAAAATCACAGTAAAAAAAAGATCATGTCAAGTTGGGATTTATTCAAAACAGAAGAGAACTTACCAAATTGTGAGGTCTTCTCCTAAGCCCCAGGATGGAAAACTCTAAGCACTGAAAGATCCTGATTCACCAAAGAAAGATTCAAATATGTTCACTGTGTTATACTTGTGAAAGCACCTGGATTGCAGTAGGTGATCAATAAACACTTATTAACATAAATAAATTGGCTGAATGAATCAATAAATGAATGAATAATTTTCATCAAAGTGTTTCAGGTTGGGTTCCTGTTAAGCAGTCTTGAGGCAGAGGACAGGGAAGAAGGAAGGAGAGAATGATCAGGCAGAGAAGCTGAGCTCTACTGTGGTCTGAATAAAGGCCTCAACTAACTGTAGCGGGGGAGTGGGTTAGGGGCTGAAACTGGAATGGTCTTGCAGTGTTGTTCCAAGTTGGGCCAAGGAGGCCTGGCCTTTTTATCCACTTTGATCAGTTTTGGATATGGGCTGCCCATGAAAGGAAACCTTGGACAAGGCGGGTCCCTGAAAGAGAGGTGATAGCAGAGACTGCCTTCTGGTAGCCCTACCAGTTGAAGTAATAAGTCTACAGCAGATTGAATAGTGGTTCCCCAAAAGATATGTTTACATCCTAACCCCCAGAATATGTGAATGTGACCTCATTTGCAAAAAGCATCTTTGCAGATGTAATTAAGTTAAAGGTCTCAAGATGAGATCATCCTGGATTACCTGGATGCCCCCTAAATCCAATGGCAGTGTCCTTATAAGAAACAGAAGAGGAGAAAACACAGGAAGAAGGCCATATGAGGGCAGAGGCAGAGATTGGAGTTATGTAACCGTAAGCCAAAGAACACTTGGAACCACCAGAACTAGAAGAAACATGGAAGGATTCTACCCTAGAGCCTTCAGAGGGAGTGAAATCCTGCCAACATCTTGATTTCAGACTTCTGGCCCCAGAACTGGGAGAAAATAATTGTCTCTTGTTTTAAGCCCCTCAGTTTGTAGCATTTTTTTTTTTAGCATCCCTAGGAAACTAACATGAAGTCCTTCTTCCTTGGATGGGGATCTGGGTAAATCATCACAGTGTTAACCAAAACTACGATTGAAAAAAAAAAGGGGGGGGGGGTTTCTTGTTAAACCTATGAAAATTCAGAAATCTGTTTTGGAATATTCCAATTTCATTAAGGTTTTTGGAGGAGGGACTGCTCATAGGAAGTGATACAAAATGGACACTAGTAATCTTAACAATCAGTAAATGACCATAGAATTAATCCAGATTGTAAGGTTGGTGGAATACATGTTCTCAGTATAAAATAATCTAAATTAGCAGGCACAAACCCTGCAGAATTCCCATAGAGGCAGGCTTAATTGGTATTTTTTCAGAGAGACCTACTCTATCTACTTTACATTCTTACCTAGAAATTGTATTTTTGCTATAGGATAGCTTACTTCCAAAAAGGAATTATAATATTTCTTGTTCTAATACAGTAGCTGTGACTTAAAGCCTTTTTAACCAAAAAAAAAAAAAAAAAATCCAAATTATACACATTATGTGATTATAATTGCTTATAAACTGTGCATGCTATAACTTAATTACATTTTCAATACGAGATTTGCATTTTACAAAAGTATTTGGTATTTAGCCACTGAGTCACTAGAAGAAATCAAATTGATATGGAGGGTTTTAAAATATTTACATTTAAACTACAATAAAGAAAAAAAGAGCCCCAGGTTTTTCTTACAGATAATTAATCTTTACTATTCAGAAATTATGCTCCATCAAGAAAATTGCATCTGTGCTATTTGAAAAGAGAGAAGAGGATATATATCTATGAAATATAAAACAGAGACCTGAAGGTTTATAAAAAAACCTGGAAAATCATTGTAGATTATATGTGAAAAGGCTCTTGCCCCTATGAAATTTTAATGTGTTCTTTACATATTTGAATTGTTTCCCTTCATTGTTGAGTGTCAGAAGGTAGAGAGGTCTAGAATTACCATGTTATGAATGTAACTGAATTGGTTTAAAAAAATATACAAAATAAGTAGTTATGAACAGAGTACTGAAATTCTCATTCGACAATCAGTATTATTTTAAATGACTGCAAGATTTTTTTTTTCCACATCTAGGCAGTACTGATTGGTCACACTGAACACAAAAAAATGTTATATTTGGAAATGTTAAAAACATCAGGTAAAATATCGTGGTACTTGGGCTTAAGCCCAATTTCCTTGATGCTTTTCAGTCAAAGAAGCTCTTGAAGAAAAAAGAAAGTGAATATAGCAGGAAGAAACAAATAAAGAGAAAGAGGAGGAAGATATGTTGCCACGAAAGACTGGGGGATGGGATGAAAGGAATCAAATTAAAAAGCACAGAGACAAAAAGGACTAGCATTCAAGGAAGATATTTTTAGTCTTATACAGAGCAGAAAACCAGAGAACACTATCTAACTCATTTTATGATGTTACTATAGCCTTAATATCAAAACCAGACAAGGGAAGTACAAGAAAGAAAATTTACGGGGCATTTTTTCTCATGAACATGGATGTACAAATCACATAAAATATTGGCAGCCTGATCCAGCAATGTATAAAAAAGATGATAAACTAGAAAGAGATTAGGTTTATTTCAGGAAAGCGGAGTTATTTTCACATCAGAGAATCTTTTTATCATTACCATTTTAGAAAAATAAAGGAGAAAAAGTACATGAATATTTCAATGATGTAGAAAAAGGGTTTGATATACAGCAAGAATTCATGATTTTAAACAATGCTTAGCAAACCAGCAACAGATAGGAAATTTCAATCGGATAAAAAGCATCTACCAATTACATAGAGCAAACATTAAATGTGAAATGTTAAAATCCTTCTCTTTAAGATCATGAATAAGACAGGGATGCTTTCAGTTCAATATTGTACTGAAGATACAATGAGGAAAAGAAGGGAGAAAAAAAATAAAACTGTCAATATTTTCAAGGGCTATGATTGTCTACATAAATAAATCTAGTAGAACATATATATAAATTATTAAAAATCCAGACACCCAAAGTCAACACTTTTCTGTAATCCAAGGATAAACAGGAAATGTAAGTCTAAAAATATTTATCATTTAAAGTATTATTTTTAAAAAGGTACCCAGAAATATGGTATTTGTCTTTTTCTGTCTGGCTTATTTCATGTAGTATAATGTCCTCCTCCCTCTAGGTCCATTCATTTTGTTGCAAATGGTAAGACTTAATTATTTTTATGGCCAAGTAATATTTTATTGTACCACATCTTCTTTACCCAATTGTCTATTGATGGACACTTAGGTAGCTTCCATATCTTGGCTATTGTAAATAATGCTGCAGTGAACATAGGGGTGCATACATCTTTTCAAATTAGTATTTTAGAAAAATGTACCTGGAAATAAACCAAACAAAAAATACATGAGTCTTGTAGAGAAAAATCATAAAAATTAATTAAAGATTATATAAATAAATGGAGAAATATGCTATGTCGTAGGTTTGAAGATTCAAATTTGTAAAATGTTTACAAAAGTTAGATTAATAGATTAAAGAAGAAAAATCATACTGTTATATTGATAGAGGGAAAAAATATTCAATAAAATTCAGCAGCCCTTTGTAAGTTAATAAACAAACTAGGAACAGAAGGAAACTTCATTAATACATAGCAAACCTACTGAGTATAAACTCATTAGTGAAATAATAGCATTCCCTGTAAACTAAGAACAAGTTAATGATGTCACCACTTCTGATCCACATTGTACTGGAGGATCTAAGTTGCACGATAAGATAAGAAAAGGTAGTAAGTTATAGATAGACAAATTATCAGAATAAATAAGAAATTATCAAGGTTGTTTTATACAAAAAACTGAATTTTTACTTCTAGATACCAGTAGCAAAGAGTAAGAAAATATAGCTTAAAAAATATAAGGTACCTAAGAATGAACCTAACAATATAAATGTAAGATTACAATAGACAAATTACAAAACTCAATAGAAAGATATTAAAGAAGACAAGTAAAAAGAAGAGATAGTGTATGATAATCACAGGAAGAGAGAATCAGTATTGTAAGGGTGTAAATTTTCTCCAAATTGATCTAAAACTTCTATGTAATTCAATTAAAATCCAAACAGAACTTGTCGTAAGACTGGGCAAGCTGATTCTAAAATCATGTATGGAACAGCAAAGGTCAAGAATAACCAAGACATTCTTGAAGAATAAGAAAGTGAGGGGACCTGTTCTCCCCAAATATCAGAAATTCATATAAAACTGTTGTAATTAAGCCACATGGTATTGGTGTCAGGGTAGACAGAATGGGGAGCCCAGATTGCTATAATTAACCATGACTGACTGATTGCATACTTCCTAGAAGTATACTTCTCAAAATTTAGCATAAGAAGAAGCACGGGAAGAGTTTTGAAAATGTAGATTCTAGGCCCAATCTCTAGAGATTCTAATTCAGTGGGTTTCAAAGAAGGCCTAGGAATATAGGAAGTTTAAAATCAACTCTGACCTGAAATATTTGAAGAACAATGGATATCTGCATTCTGTAATGTAAGTTCACACAAAAGGGTATAGACAATTGTATATGTGACTCTGGCTTGCAACTAAAATCCAGAATGTTCTCCAAACCAGTTTCTTTTGAGCACCTTTACATCCGATAAATATGGGCCAATCCAAAAATGGTCTGGAACATTTTCCCTCTGAACCACTTCGTTATATTACCAGCAATGGACCCATTAACAAACCGATAACAGAGAAAACATTCTCATTCTATGTAGGTAAAGCGTAAAAATCTCCTTGGATAGGAGGGGGAAATTGGCATCTGGGCTTCCACTTGGCTGCCTTCAATGTTAATTCACTTATACACACAATTTTAAAGACTGCAAGAGAAAAGAAAATATTTTTCAGAGTTCTTTTAGAATAAGTTTTATAAAGCTGCTTTTGGGCGTTTTCCCAATTTTTCCAGAAACTCTGGTCCTCAGGCTAGGTAGAAATAAAATCTGGAAATGTAGATAAATGATTAATATGAAAAATAATGAGCCCAGCTTTAACTGTAAAGAAGAATTAGAGCCTGAAACAAACCTTATTCTTTTAAAATAAAACCAGGTCCAATACAATTATATAAATCTTAAATGCATCTGGCAAGAATAAACATCTACCTAAAACCTATGTAGAATTCTGAGATGTACAGTTGTTTTGGTAATGTCCTGTTTCACCCATTCACCCTGAAGGCAGAAACTGTCTGTCCCATTAGCAAAATCTACTTTGGGGCTGCTTTTAAACAGCTGACAAATAGTTGGTGGGGTTATCTGTTATCATAAAGTAAGAGTCTGTGACGTGGCCCTCAGTTGTCGTAGCCAACATTCATTTCCACTGCAGTGTGGCCTCGTCTCATTGCGCATTAGCAGGAGAGAGTGGAGGGGAACAACAAACAGGCCATGAAAAAGGGCACAATTGAAATGCTGCGGCAGCTGGGCCACTTGGAGGCTCCCAAACACTATAATCTGTAATCCGGATGAGTATAACACTGCAATCTACACAGTAGTCTCCCCTTATCCATGGTTTGTTTCACTTTCTGCGGTTTCCAATACCTGCGATGAACTGCTGTCTGAAAATATTAAGTGGAAAATTCCAGAAATTAACAAGTCATAAGTTTTAAATTGCATGCTGTACTGAGTAGCATAGTGAAATCTCATGCCACCCAGCTCCATCCCACCCAGGACATAAATCATCCATCCCTTTGTCCAGCATGTCCACTCCTATCCGTTAGCCTTTACTAGCTGTTTTGGTTATCAGATCTACTGTTGCAGTGTTTGTGTTCATGTAACCCTTATCCCTTATTTTATTTAATAATGCCACATTCACATAACTTTTATTACAATATATTGTCATAATTGTTCCATTTTTATTATTGTTGTTGTTAATCTCTTACTGTGCCCAATTTATAAATCAAATTTTATCATAGGTATGTATGTAAGTAAAAACATAGTCTGTATTGGGTTTGGTACCATCCCCAGTTTCAGGCATCCACAGAGGGTCTTAGAATATTTCCCCACAGACAAGGGGAACTACTGTAATCCAGACACAAACACTACAATCTACAATATGCCACAAAGGCCATGCAAATCCTGGTGCAAAAGGCCACTATAAACAAATTTAATCCAACAAACCAACAAACAGGATCACCAAGAGCCAGAGAACAACTTGGGCCAGTGCACGACTCTCTGTTCCCACCCTCAGCAGTTTTTCCAGCACCAACTCAGACACCTCACAAAACTAAACTTTCCGATGAGAGGGGAGGTTTCGTATTGGGTTCTCCAGTTCCTTCTTGGTATGTCTAGTATTACCCATTTTTGGTTCCAGGTCAACGTTTTCTAAATTGATCTATACAGCTAATCTGTGATTTATACTGAGTTGTTAACCATTCACAATCACTGTTGTTATCTGGTTTGTATTATAAATAATCACTATTTCTTCTCTTTCTTTTCAAAAGAATGTGGCTACACTTAGGAGAGCAAATATCAGTAAAGCAATACTTTAAAAAAAAATTAAATTGGAACTTAAGAAGAAGTTAATGCAAATCTTGGCTGAGGTCAGAAGTCAGAATTTCTCAGTGTTATGGACTAAGGCCCTCCCTACTCACCCATTCTCCCTTCTGCCCAACTCACCCCACCACCGTCGCAAAGGTTGTCATGAAAACACCTCTGAGATTGCTGAGGTTGGTTACAATGCTCTTATGTGACTCTGCCTTGCAATGTCATTGTAAGCCTTTCAAAGGATGTACTGTATTATTTTCATGCACACTATCATATAATTAGTAATGGCATTTTTACACAGTAGAAGCAAGTCCAAAATTTTCAAGATGTACATACAAGGTTAGACAAGCTTTGAAGAGCCATAAGTGGTTCCGATTTGTCACCACTGTGTTTATTTCGTTGAATTTTAAATTTAATGACAGAAAACCAACAAAGATTTGACACCAAGGAAAAAAATATATCTAAGGAGCAGATGATGAAAATATTACATTCCTCTTAAAAATCAACCTAAAGCCACCTTAAACCTTGAATTCTCATGGTTTTGAAACCAAGTTGTCTTTATTTTCTCTTTTCAGATTTTGAAGAATTGTAATTGTACGTTTTATGAGAAAATACATGTTTGACAGCTAACTCTTCCATTCCACAGCAAAAAAGTCAGAACTATTTATCTCAGAAAGGTTAATTTGAAGTCAAACTTTACTTTGTGTTTTAAAATAGGTCTTAAGAAAGAGTATTTAAGCACAGCCTCAATTTAATTGGTTTAGCTCCCTAGAAACTCATGTTAAAAATAAGGACATTTATAACAAAGAGAACCTGCCATGGCAGGGAAATTATTACATTCTCTGCTCCCTTTGGGTTTTTAATTCATTGTTTTACAAGCCCACCTCAACTTAATTGCTTTTATTTATTTTTTCTTTTCTCCCCCATGAGTTTATGGAATAATCTGAGCCCAGGAAACTGCAGGGACTGGCAAATGGGTCATCCTAGTGAGTTATAGCAACCAAGAGCAGGTATCAAAAGATGCGATTTCCAAAACATAGTTTTAAAAGAACATACATAACATTTTCTCCTTGCTGAGAGAGCCAGTAAGTATTATAACAACATTTAAATTGAAATTCCCTGTGGACCTCATCCCTATATTCATCCCCAATTTTTGGAAGAGTTAAGTCCCATGTCATCTGAGCAGGATCTTGGGAAAAAGAAAAATTTATCTTAGACCTTAACTTTTTAAGTGACAAGTTCTGAAAGACGATACTGCCTCTGTAGGAAATTACCCTTCCAGTTCTTGGTTTCAGATTTTATTTCGTTCCCTATGTCACTCTGCATGTAACATCGGCATGGACAAAAACCAAAGCGCTAGATGAGTAAATCTTGAGTTACTCACCGTCTGGAAAAAGGTTTTACTTGTGATCCAAGGAGTGGGGACATGAAGTGGGGACGAAGGGCAGCCTCAAAATTTCATGAAGAGACTGAAAGCTTAGCAAAAAAGTAATGAAAGCCATAGTCAAATAAAAGGCTGAAAGAACCCAGTCAGATATTGAGCAACAAAAGGTGTTTCCAACCCTCGCGAGAAGCTCACAAAAATCTACTGAATGGCATTGGACCTGTGAGAATTGCATAAACTCTTAGCACAAATGACTCCATCCCAATCCTGGCACTGAGATACTTGACCAAACTCTACCGTGGCTTTTAGCAGCCTAATGTCTAAAGAGACAAAGTGACAATTCAGAGTCCAAAAAGAGACAAAGCATAAACCAAAACAAACAAATGAATCCCATAATGTTTAATTTAAATGTTATAGGAACTTATAACTGAAATTAATCTCAAGGCTTTTATTTTTGAAAGCCAAAGAAAAGTCTGGAAAATGTACAGTGAGGTATGAGGAAAAGAAATAAATAACTTATTGGAAAAACTACTGAAGTTACTCATACATTATAGTTATCAATTATTTTCAAATATAACACAGTCACAGTGTTGACTAGAATGAAAAGCATCTTTGTTTTCATGATATTAAGAAAATTCACTTTTAATAACATTGAGATACAGGGTTTGGATACAAAACAAGATAAAATCATCCAAAGGAATATTACAGTTTCCTTTTCCAGTGTTAATTTTACTAGGAAACTCGCCTGAACACCCAAAACTAGATGTTAATATAAAGAAGATTTAGAACTGCCTATTGATGAAATGTTCTGGAATTCAATCTAAAGCAATGAATTCATTTAATGTGGGGGTTGGTGAGGTGAGAATGTCAAGTTTGAATGCTATGAGGTTAAGAAGACTGTGATTAGGTGTATAAGTGGGTCTACTTCGCATCCAGAAATAGATATTCACATGAAACTGGACATAAATTATGTTGGAGCTGGGCTCTCATATATATCCGGGAAGCCCAGCTGGAGAAGGTCTGCAGCATAATCTACATTCAGAAACGTTAGTGCCTTGGAGAATTAAGAGAAAGGGAAATAGCAACTCAGCCTTTCAAATGGCTTTACAGGTATGGGGCTTAATGTTTATACCTGGGTATGAATAAGCAAGTGTTGAAGTTATCTCTCTATAAAGTTTAAAATTTAATCTTGAGAGAGAAATTTAATAAATGATAAGAAAGGGCATTTTAGTTTTAGAAGTATATTACATAGGACTTTATTAATGTTAAAATACCTTTTTATTTCTAAAGGTGCTATGGAGGTCTACATCTTGCTTTCTCACTCTGCGAAATTGGGACTAATTGAAGAAGAATGGAAATGTTTGAAAATACAGAATTCTTCAATCTGGTTACTTTTATGTTCAAGCCATTTACAGAAAGCAGAACAGATATACGATGTGACCCCTGGTTTCATTATTTTACCTTTTTAAAAATAATATAGTGTGTGTGTGTGTGTGTGTGTGTGTACGCGCTCACACAAAGAAATTCAGATTTTATTTAAAGAACAAAAAAAACTACTGCATGAGTAAGGAAAATGTTTAAATGGTAACATGAAAGTGATAACCCAAACCAAGGCTATGATTTATTTAATAAATATTTATTGAGCTTCTGCTATGTGAATGGTGCTATAATAATTAGCCTGACAACTTGAATAAGAAAATATGGAAGTGCTTATAATATTATTGAGGACTCTCAGCATTAAAAAGGATAGACATACTATTCAAACCAAGTCAAGTAATAAAGGGAATTTATTGATTTATGTTACTGAAGAGTTCAAGAATCGTTCAGGCACTGCTAAATCCCATGTCTCAATGTTTTATCTCTCTATCTCTTGGCTCTGCCTTCCTCTAAAGTACTTAGACAAGTTAGAAAGGAAACCCATGATTTAAAGACTTCCAGGTCACATATATAATCACCATTAAGGAAAACTTTCCTTTATACTCATGTCTCTTGGTCCCACTTTCTTTGTCTTTAAAATGAAAGATTTGAGCTATCATTTCCAAGCTTTCTTCCAACTTCAACAGTGAGATTTAGCAAATAGAAATACAGTAAATTTGAATTTCAGATAAAGAATGAGTAATTTTTGAGTGTATGTACCAAATATTGTGTAGGGAATACTTGTACTAAAAAATTATTCATTGTTTATCTGAAATTCAAATTTAACTGGGCATCCTGCATTTTTACCTGACTACCCTAATCCTAGACATTAAGTTTCATTCATTCGTTTATTCATCTATCCATTCATCCATCTGTAGATTTACTCAAATAGATAGTAATTGGGCACCTGCTTTGTGGCTGGCGAGATACTCTGCTAGGCGCTGGGGAGGGAGTAATAGGCAAAAACAGATAAGTTTCCTGCTGTCATGGGACTTTCAACCTCTCTAGCTGGGGACAGTGACAATATTTACATCATTACCAAGGTGAATGTATAATTGCCAGCTAAGTTAAGTGTGCTGAAGGAAAGGAGAGCCAGGAGTCAGAGAAGGCTTCCTCAAGAAAGTGGTGCTTGAAATGCAAGCTGAAGGCTGAGTTGGAACTAACTGAGTGGGGTAAGAGTATTCAACGTGAGGGAACTAGTCAATACTTCTTGTCTATGTTGAGATTAATGACTGTAGAGTTGGGTTGAAAGGTTGGTTGGCATCTTCTTGGGCAGAGTTGGAGACAAATATGAGTAGTGGCATCCTTTCACCTCCTTAGTCATTCTGGCTCTTGTTATACCCCCAGTCTTGCTTCGTGACCATCATAGGACACTTTCCATGAATAGTGCCACAGTTACCATAGGTGTGAATACTTCTTCAGATGTTGATGTAAGGAAATGTTGGCATTAGAAGATGCCAGTCCTGAAACACATTACCAGTCCTATTTCATTTCAATTATCCGAGGTGAAACTTCTGCTATAAACCACAAATAACACATGAAATTGTTTTCCAAGACAGGAATCCTCCTGGGTCCTGGTATTAACTCTGCTTTAGCTACCTAGGTGAGTGGGGGAATGCCATTCAACCTTCTTGTGCCCCAATTTTCTCAGCTATCAAATGAGATTTACATTGTAAATTGAGCCTACATCATTGGGTTGTTGATAACATGGAGCCTTATATTTGAAAAGCGTGTTTTATTGTTTCGATATTATTAGTCATACCAAAATAGTTACTACTATCTTTTTTTGGTGTGGAATAACTTCTATTTTCAGCATTCAACAGAATATGTCCTCCGAAGTTAGACTGGGTATGCTGAAACTTGGACACATGTAAGTGTGACATGAATAAGTGCCTTTACAGGTTTTTCATCTGTTTAATGAGAATAATAGCACAGTATTTGCTAGTATTCCACCACTGTGGGGTTGAGAGGGTTAATCTGTTTAGAGCTCCTTGAAAGTCGGTCGTTACCTAAACACAAATGTAAATATCAGTTATTATTACTATCATTATAGTTGATGATTCTTTTTTTTAAAAAACACGTTAACTTCCCTCCACTGAGCCAACTGAATTGTAAGGACTCATGTCATCTTTCCTCTCTTCTTGATGTGTCTCGCTGTTCTTGAGCTAAACAATTCTTTAGCTCCCAGCGTGCTTATTTAATAAATTATACTGTAAAGTTCCCAAAGAAAGACTTTCAATTTTCCACTTGTGTGGTGGCCGTGATCACGCCCCAACACCCTGTGGTCTGTTCAATGAGAATGTACACTTGGAACTCATTCACTCACGTGCTTGTTGCATTTAATCTGTTAAGTTCTATAAACTGTAGAAGAACCTGATGCTTTTCTTCTCCTTTTGACAATTTTCTCCTCTACTTTTCCTCAAACTTGGAAAAGAAAGATTAATTGCTGCGTATTTTGGAGCTAATTTCTCTGACTTTAATAAAATGCTGTGAAGTAAGAAGGTTATCAATATTTTATGTATCTCTTAAAGTACACACACACACACACACACACTGCATCCTGACTAGAAATTGAGTGGAAATAGTTGAACTGAAATTGTAGAACCATTGAGTTATTAGAGAATTTTGAGATCAAGAACAAGTTCTTCATTTCACAAATGAAGAAACCAAGGTTCAGAGAGGTTGCATGATATAGTCGAGATGATGCCACCAAAGCAGCACTAAAACTTGGACTTCCTGAGGACCAAATCCAGCCTACCACTGGATTTCCACTGCCTCTTTGTGGAAATAAAGTTTTATTGCAGCACAGCTACATCCATTTGTTGAATTGTCTATGGCTGCATTTGTGCTATAATGATGGAGTGGAATAGTTTCAACAGAGACTATAGGGCTCACAGAGCATAAAATATTTACAATCTGACCCTATACATAAAAGATTGCCCAATCCTATCTAGGCCTTACAAGTCCTCTGCCTCCAGCTAGCAGAAGGGGAACAGGCATGAAGTAGGGGGTGGGGAGATGGTGGAGACAGCAGGCCTGGGTTGATGGCTACATCATTTCTGCTCATATTTCACTGGCAAGCGTTAGTCATATGGCCTCACTTAGATGCACAGAGGGCTGGGAAATGTAGTCTTTTGAAATGTAGTCCTGAGCAGCTCATTCCCAGTGCAAATTTTGTCCTACGGAAGTGCGATGACTTTTGATGGATGGCTAGCTGTCTTTACCACAAGTAATCAGAACTCTGTTTGTCTCTTGAAGTGTAGTAGACACATTTGGTGGGTATTTTCTCAGTGCATGATCCCCATCTTTGAGAACAGCAGCCTCCCAGAGGTTAGGCCCCTGAGGTCATGTTTTTACTATCTATTCCCACCACTTATCATAGATCATTATTGAATTAAAGAATAACACATGGCCCAAAAAAATCCTTCAAGATTTTGATCAGATACTAAGAGATGATAGTCTCTCTGTTATTTTTTTAAAATGTTATTTGTTTACGAAACATTTCACCTAAAATGGTATGCAGAGTCTTACTAAAGACCATGTTTTGTTTTAAATCTATTCCAAATTTTACATAGTGCTGGGCCTTCTACAATAATACACATGGCTTATTAGGCTAGTATAGGAGTACAGCATCATAAAGATAAAAATTGCCTATAATTAGTAATACAAAATTCATTAAGTGGAAAGGCAAACAGTTATGTCTTTTAGTATTCTTTGGCACAATGTAAAATGCTAGCATAATAGTACTCCAAGTATTTTAATTGAGAAAACACATGAACACAGAAGCAGTAAGGCAATCACCTTAGCTCCCACAGAAAAGCAGAGAAAGCTACACTGCAGAATGAGTGAAGGAAAAATCAGATGCATCAGAGAAGAGTGGAAACCATGTGGTTCCAGGAAGAGGAAGAACTTCTTCCGGTATTAATGGTTTGGGGGTTCCTGGTTCTAGTTCTGCACAAGGCCCATCCATACTTCCTAACTTTGAGACTTTTAAGATACCCACTGTTGTAGACATATATGGTTTTGTCTATCCTGTACCCCTTCCTTTATTTGGGGGAACAGCTTTTCCGCCCCATACCAGTTCTAACATGTGATCAAATGACCTCGCTTTTTTATCCACAGTGATTGATACAGGAAAGAGGTATATGACCCAAACCAGGACAATTAGTCTTTTTCTGGGATGTTTTTGAAAAGGAAATAGGAGAAAAAAAGCTTTTTTTCTCCAAAAAAGGGGTCATCAAACTATATACTGGCCAAATTCAGTCCATTGCCTGTTTTGTGTTTTGAAATAATTATAGACTTACAGGAATATTCAAAAAATAGTAGAGAGATCACAATACCTATCACCCAGCTTCCCCAATGACAACATCTTATGTAACTTTAGTACATTATTGAGATCATGAGATTGACACTGGCACAACACAATTAACTGGACTATAGACCTTACTCAGATTTCACCAGTTTCTCACTTTTTAAAAATGTGAGTATTTTATCATAGTTACAAAATTATATTATCACCATCATAATCAAGATACAGAGCCATTCTGTCACCACAAGGGAACACACCCTTGCTATTCCTTTATACAAGTCACATACTCCCCATTGCCTTCCCTAATGCCTGGCAACCACTAATCTGTTCTCCATCTCTGTAATTTTGTCACTTCAAGAGTGCTGTATACATGGGATCATACAGCATATAACCTTTTGAAATTGGCTTTCTTCACTCAACATGATACCCTTGAGAACCATTCAAGTTGTATATATCAATAGTCCCTTCCTTTTTATTGCTAAGTAGCACGACATGGCATGGATGTACACAGTTTGGTTAACCATTCACCTTTTGAAGGACATTTAGTTTCTTTACAGTTTTCTGCTGTTACAAATAAATATTCATGTACAGGGTTTTATGTGAATGGAAGTTTTCATTTTCTAGGATTAATGCTCAGGAATGTAATAGCTGGATCATATGTCGAGTGTATGTTGAACTTTTAAGAAATTACCAGACTGATTTCCAGAGTGAGTGTACCATTTTATTAATACATTCCCACCAACAATGCATGAGAGATTTAGTTTCCTTGCACCTTGCTAGCATTTAGTACTGTCACTATTTTTGTTTTAGTCACTTTGATAGGTTTGTAATAGTATCTCATTGAGGTTTTAATTTGTGTTTCCCTAGTGGCTAGCAATTTTGAACATCTTTTTCATGTGTTTAGTTACCATCTGTCTATCTTTGGTAAAGAACAAAGATTTCCAAAATTTAAGATAGTAAATGTGTGTTGTTGTAAGCCACTAAATTTGCAGTAATCTATTAGAGCAGTTTTCTATTAGAAAACTAATACAGTTACTTTTAAATGTTTTAGATGGCATTGGTCCATAACACCCCAGAATAAGAATGGATCTTTCTAGATTATTAACCATAGTCAGAAGTTTGTCATGCAAACTGAGGTTTCCAAGGGTGAGGCTCCTGGTTCCCAATTAATTTGAAATATCATAGCACCAACCAACAAGCACGTTACATTGATATGCATTTCACATGTTTGTGTTTGTTATGGGTAGCAACGTTTCTTAAAGTGAAGCAGGACAGTGTATTAATAGCCTAGGGCTGCCTCAAAAAACTGTGGCTTAAAACAACAGAAGTTTATTCGCTAAATTCTGGAGGCTAGAAGTCTGAAATCAAGGTGTCAGCAGGGACAGACGCCCTCTGAAGGCTCTAGGAAAGAATCTTTCCTGGCCTTTTCTAGCTTAGGCTGCTGGCAGTGCCTGGTGTCCCTTGACTTGTGGCAGCATAAGTTCAACCTCTACCTCCATCTTCACGTGGTCTTCTTCCCTGTGTGTCTTTGTCTTCATCTCTTTCTCCTTCTGAGGACACCAGTCGCTGGATTTACAGCCCACCCCAATCCAATATGACCTCATCTTAACTTGATTAAATCTGCAAAGACCCTATTTCAAAATAAGGCGACATTTACAAGTACCAGGGGTTAGGATTTCAACATACCCTTTTTCGGGCCAAAAATAAACCCACAACCGAGAGCTGCTTCCTCAGAAGTCCCTGTCATGCTTACTAAGATGGAAATTCTGGGGGCCCAGCCCAGACTACCTGATCGGGTTTCTGTGGTTCAGGCCTAAGAATCTGCGTGTTTAACAAGCTCCTTTCATGAGTATTAGTAACTCTAAACTTTGAGAACCATTGAGATGTTTAATGGTTTTATTTTTTCAAAATTTAAAAATGGTAAGGGAAGGGGTGGCGGGTTAGCTCAGTTGGTTAGAGTGTGATGCTAATTAACACCAAGGTGGCCAGTTTGATCCCCACGGGGCCACTGTGAGTTGCACCCTCCTTAAAAAAAAAAAAAAATGTAAGAGTAGATAATTTAATTTAAAGCCACTTTTTGTCTTCCAAATGTTTATTTTACATATTTATAGAGGCGGAAACGCAGAGAAATTCTCGTCCTGTATATTAATACAATGGTATCCATAATTTCCACAAGACGCTAAAGGCTCCCAAGAAAAACATCAGGCGTTCAGATGCTTCCAACATAAAACTGACCTGTTTTTACTTTCAAGCTTCCTCAAAATGACCTTAGCCTAAGAGCCTAAGAACAGCAGAGGTACCCAACAAAAACACTGCTCTGAATGAAAAAAGAAAAGGTCCCAAGAAAAAGAAACAAGTCCTGACGTGTTTTCTGAAAATGACGTGGGGTGTGTGTGTGTGTGTGTGTGTGTGTGTGTGTGTGTGTGTAAAGGAATGAGAGAAATTCTGGGGAATCTGACAGAGGCAATTCAAGTTCCTGGGAATATTCTGTGTTGTGCTTGTCTCTCTTCTGAGAATGTTAGCTATAAACCAACACAAGTGGATATACATGTCCTAAATAAGTAGCCCTCACTTTTGTTTTCTCTAAGCAAAATTTATTTGAAGGAAATTAAAGTACATGGATCATATATTGAAATATTGGAAAATGTGTTTACCAAAATAGAAACAGTGGCTGTCTCTGGATAGTGGGATTTCAGGTGGTTTTTAACTTTGTAATTTTCTGTACATGTTTTTTCTTTTTTTCTTTTTTTTTTAAATTTTATTTTATTAAATTTATTGGGGTGACAATTGTTAGTAAAATTACACAGATTTCAGGTGTACAATTCTGTATTACATCATCTATAAATCCCATTGTGTGTTCATCGCCCAGATGTACATGTTTTTTCAATGAGTATTATTTACAAAATCAAAAGTAAAACACAAATTTTTTTAAATAGTTGTGCATATGAGTACTTTAAATGTGAATGTGAGATGGTAAATAAAATACCGTGTTTCCCCGAAAATAAGACCTAGCCGGGCAATCAGCTTTGATGCTTCTTTTGGAGCAAAAATTAATACAAGGCCCAGTATTATAATGTATTATATTATATTATATTATATTATATTATATTATACCCGGTCTTATATTATATTGTATAAGACCTGGTATATTATATTATGTTATATTATATTATCATTATATTATGTAACACTGGGTCTTATATTATAGTAAAAGAATTTTTGCTCCAAAAGACACAGTAGAGCTGATTGTCTGGCTAGGTCTTATTTTCGGGGAAACATGGTAATAGTAAATAATTGAGTTGATTTGGAATAGGAGTCCAATCCATTAATTAAGATTCCTTTGTTCTTTGTAGTACACTACTCTTTCCTGAAGTAAGTCAGGAACAAACAAAGGAAAAAAAAACAGGTCTGTGGCTCTCTAACAAATGATTTTATTTTCTCCCCCTTCCCTTCCCACCTCTCAAATCGGAGGATGGAGGAGAGGAACTGGGAGGCAACCTGTGGGCCCAGGGTGTGGCTGAGATCATGGGCTGACATCCCAGGGATTGGTTGGAAGATGGATGGAGAGCTGGAACACTCCTTCAAATCTATAAAGGGGCTTGTGGAGATTTTTACTTAATTATCAAGACAAAGGGTAATGTATTAAGAAACATATGATTTAACTATTGGTCCAGGTTTGGGGACCTATCTGTCCTGTGGGGCCACCTTCCTTTCAATCGCATGCCTTATCAGATATTTTTACTTAACATGGCAGTAAAGGTAATTCTTCCCTAGGCATTGTCCCAGTTCTAGCTAACAAGGAGTTTACAGAGTTTAAAGTTTTGAAATGTAGCCCTACAGAATTAAACTTGTAGTTTTATTTTCTGACAGATGAAAAATAACTTTGTAATCTTCACCACACAGCAATATATACCATAATCCACTTTTCCAACCACAACTAGTTTTTGCTGGGGTGGGGATATGTCAGGACTGACTAGAGATTTTCTTCAAAACCCCTCTTTACCACAAAGACCCACTGGAATTTAGAGTGCCCATTGAAGAGAAGAGAAAGAGCTGGGGAGATGCCGAGATGAAATGTATTAATAATAGAAAGGGCAGACTTTGTTTAAAGATTAAAAAGGGGAAAGAAGGAATTAAGCTGGTTAAAACTGGCGGTACGGGTTAGAGCATTCGGGAAGATAATGAAGGCTGAAGGCAAAGAGGAGCCGTCTCAGAGCAACACGAACATTCTAGTGAGGTGAGGGGAGGAAGAACGGCTTTGCCAGCACAGGGAGCTGAGACATCCTGGTGTGTAGCTCTGAACCCAGGTCCTCCGTTTGGAACTCTGATCAGAAAGGCTCACCCCTCCGCTGTCCAGGAACTGAGGGCAATGGCTAGGCCAGAATAGATCAGGGAAAGGAGGCTGAAAGAGGCAAGAGAAAAAACTACACTGACCACTCAGCTTTCTCCTATGTAGTGTGTGTGACTCATCCTAGAGTGAAGTTATTACTTGCTTTCAAACACTTAGCTGAGTGATGCTGCTAAGTCCCGATTGAAAAGATATGCAAATGAAACAAACATTTGGCGAGCTCCCACTATGTGCCAGGAACTTTGCCAGATGCTTTTTATGTTATTTTATTTAATCTTCAAAACAATACAGTGAGATAGCACGGCTGTGTGCATTTTACAGATGAGGAACTCAGGCACAGGAAGGTTAACTAACTCGTCAAAATCACAAAATCGGCAAGTGGCAGAGCTGATATTCAAGCCCAGGTAGGATTTATCTATTTCAAAAATCATTGGTCTTTTTGCTGAGTAGAAACACCACAGCAAACTAGAAAGTTCAGATCTCTACTTTTGTTTTTGCTTCTGATCACTGCTGCTGTTCTTTACAGAAGGTTGTTGGCCTTGAACTTTTAAACTCATTCTTTACTGTAGGCATTGCCATTGCACAGTGTGTTAGTTCAGGTCTTCCAAGCAGCAGACCCCAAGACAGGATTAGATGTGCAAAGATCTCATTGGGGAAGTGCTGATGTGAGAGAATATGGGGCAGGAGCAGGAGAAGGCTGAGCGATGTCAGACTACAATGCAAGACTGATCCCAGTGAAGAAGAGGAGAAGGTAAGGTTGGATGGAAGCATCCTAGACCATCAAGCAGTCTAAGGGAGGTTTGGTAAAGGCTCTGGGGAATCTTTGAACCTGAGTCAGCCATGAGAGAAGTTGCATATCTCCTAGGAATAAACCTGCCTTACCGTGTTTCCCCGAAAGTAAGACCTAGCTGGACCATCAGTTCTAATGTATCTTTTGGAGCAAAAATTAATATAAGACCTGGTCTTATTTTACTATAATATAAGACCGGGTCTTTATAATATAATATAATATAATATAATATAATATAATATAATATAATATAATATAATTAATATAATATAATACAATACTGGGTCTTATATTAATTTTTGCTCTAAAAGAGGCATTAGAGCTGATGGTCTGGCTAGGTCTTATTTTCAGGGAAACACAGTAGTATACATGCCCTATTCATCCATTGGCTGGGAGCAGGGATAGGCATCATGGTCTCAGTGCAACTCCTGTAATGGGCAAAAAAGTGAAGGACAAGCCACAGGATGAGAGAAAAATTTGCAAATAATATATCTGATAAGAGCCTTGTATCCAAAATTCATAACGGACATAATTCAATAATAAAAAGACAAGCTAATTTAAGCATACAATTTAGTAATATTAATTACATTTGCATTGCTGAAAATAGGCAAAGAATCTGAATAGAAATTTCTCCAATGAAGATATAGAAATAGTCAATAAGCATGAAAAGATGCTCAATATTATTAGTCATTAAGAAAACACAAATCAAAACCACAATGAGATATATTTCACACCAACTAGGATGGCTATAATAAAAAAGATGGATAATAACAAGTGTTGGCCATAATTCGGAGAAATTGGGATCTTCACATATTGCTGGTGGGAATGTAAAATGGTGGAGCTGCTTTGTCTGGCAGTTCCTCAAAAAGTTAAACACAGACGCAGCAATTCTACTCCTAGATATACACTCAAGTGAATTGAAAACATATGTCCACACAAAAATTTATATACAAATGTTCATAGCATTATTCATATTAGCCAAAAAGTGTTCATTAACCGACGTATGGATAAACAAAATTATTGTTTTGGAATATTATTTGATCATTAAAAAGAATGAAATATACATACACAGGAATATTATTCAGTTTTAAAAAAGGAGGGAAATTCTGTCATGGTGAACCCAGAAGGCTAAATGAAACAAGCCAGTCACAAAAAGAGAAATAATGTGTAATTTCACTTATATGAGGTAACTAGAGTGCTCAAAACTAGAGACAGAAAGTAGAATGGAGGTTGTTGGGAGTTGGGGGAGAAGAAGAGGGGGAGGATTTGTTTAATGAATACAGAGTTCAGTTTTACAAGATGAAAAGAGTTCTGGAGATTAGTTGCACAACAATGCAAATGTAGTTAATATTACTAAACTGTACACTTGAAAATGGTTAAAACAGTATAATTTATGTAATGTGTATTTTACCACAATTGAAAAAGAAAGTGGGGGAAAAGAAAAATGAGTGAAGTACTCACACATACCATGACATGGATGAAACTTGAAAACATTATGGGAAACAAAAGAAGTCACACAAAAGGTCACATGTTGTATGATCCCATTTATAACAAGTGTAAAGAATAGGCAAACCCATGGAGACAAAAAGTGGTTGGCGGTTGCCATAGCTGGAGGGAGTGGGGAGTGAGGAGTGATTGCTGATGGGTACAGAGCTTCTTTTGGGAGTGATTAAAATGGAAAGAAATTAGATAATGGTGAGCGATAGTGAAGGTTGCATAACTTTGTGTATATACTAAAAACCACTGAATTGCATACTTTCAAAGGGTGAGTTTTATGGTATATGAGTTATATCTCAGTAAAGATGTTGTTTTTTTAGTGCTGCAGTGAGTTTCAGAGCAGCACATTAGTCTCTGGGGCCCCCAGTCAATTATACTCCCTGTAGTTGCAGATCTGTGAGGTACATTTTCATGGCTACCACCCGTGACACTCTATTACAAGTACATTTTTGGTGTTGATCATGATAATAGTTACCCAAAATGCATTAAGTGCAGACCCAAGCAAGGTAATGGACTAAATTATTTCCCCAAATGATTTCTTTTTCCAAGCTTCAGTAAATGCATGGTCCTGATTTCTCACTGAGGATATATGAGTTTTGATGCTGCTATTTCACTGCTGAACCATTTTGATTCTGAGAGAGCAAAGGATATATCAGCAGAAAATATGAAATGGTTTAGGATCTACTTTGTGACCCTAACAAACATAAAAAGTACTATGAAACAACTTGGTATTTTCAACTGCTGACCAGAATCACACTTAGACAAACCGTCACTTGTGTTGTTACTGTCATCATCCTTACTTTGGGCAAATCAAATGGTAAGAAGGAAAGATGGGACAAGCCCTGCTAAAATAAGATGGGAATGCTTGTGGCTCAAGGCACGTGCTAATTTTTTAAAGTTCCAGATTTACTAGTTTTACTGAAAGACAAACCAAAATCTAACTTAATAAAAATTTCCCAGGGAGGTGGAAGGGACAAAAACAAGGAATAGTGATAAAAGTTAGACTTTTCTGAGATTACTTTACTTAGATATTTGACTTCAGAATCATGTAAAATATTTACATGGTTCCATGTTTTACAAATAAAATAACTACAAAAATAAAAAATGAAATTAATGAACCAAATTGTGGATTGAGTGAGTGACTTAACCACACAGATAACTATTTCAAGTTATTTTAAAACATAATTTGATTGGGATGTACCCTAAGACAAAAAAAAACCTGCAAAAATGAACAAACTTAACTTTTCCAGTAGTCATGTTATTAGTAACAATATTGGTATAGTTATTCTAAACTGTTATGTATGCAATAGGAAAATGCAAAGTAATTATGTTACAATTCATGAGGAGCCAAGATTTTTCAACATAAAAGAGTTAGAAATATACAGTCAGAGAAGCTAAGTTGAAACCATGTAATCCTAAATTTGAATTGGAACTATAAATGCATGATGCATTTTTTATTAAAAAATATTTTCTATTTCTATCTACTGGGAAGGCCTAGGAACAATGAGTAACCCAGTCTCACTGAACTACCCTAACACCCAGACAGTGGTCTCTAACTTCAACTTCCCACCAAAAGGAACCAGGGCTTGTGGGGAAATGGCTAATTAACCAGGGCAGGAAATGATTATGACAAGCCTAGAATATCTTGCCGTATTAGAAAGCAATTCAAGCATACAGATAAATAAGAATTGCAATGGAATGAAATCTATTTAAACCAGTGAGTTTATAATGATGCGAAACCAACAAAAGTTATTGATTATTTTTGGAGAATGCTAGGGAACCAAACCATTTTTCTGAAAAATGAAAAGGAGTATTTATTCTGCCTTTCTTGTATAAATTATATCACAGGACAATCAAATCGTTGATGAGAGCAAGTTTCTCTTGATAGATTTAAGCTAATAATGAAGAAGAAATGATAGAAATGGAATATAATCATTTTGCAACCATCTAACGAATTAATGGCTATCGACTAACACTGCAGAGACAATCAGACATTTTACGCCCCCTGGTGGAAGTTTACCATTTGTAACGTATTCTTGATAAGCAAACCTGACTCTAGTGCAATAGCCATTGGTAACACGTGTCTATTTCAATTTCAATTTCAATTAGCCTCTATATGCTGTCCCGTATGATAGGCACTAACCATTTGTGACCATATACATTTAAATTAATTAAAACAAAATAATTCAGTCCCTCAGTCACAACATCGCCATAGCCACATGTGAACATATAGAACATTCCCACTATCACAGGAAGTTCTACTGGACAGGGCTGAGAATCTCACTACTAGTTTACAAGAAGTGGAGGAAACTGAAGAACATGATTCACACAGTATGAGGATTCAATCACCAAATCCAGGATGTGGGAAACTCTATAGGACAAGTGACCCAGTGCTTTCAACCAACAAATTACAAGGGGAAAAAAGGAGAGAGGGAGAACCTATAGTTTAAAAGAAACTTAACAAAAACATCAACTAAATTTAAAGTATGGATCTCATTTGGATCCTGATGATAAGACTCCTCCAAAAACATTAATGAGGCAATTGAGGAAATTTGAACACTGACTGGATATTTGATGGTACTAAGAAAGTACGTGCATTGTTTTTTAGTGATAGTTATATTATGGTTATACCTAATAAAAGATCCCTTATCCTTTAGACATAGATCTTGAAATTTTTACAGAAGTAATGAGTTGATATCTAGATTTAGCTTTAAAGTAATCCAGTAGCAAGAGAAAGTGGATGACAGCACAAATGGCATAAAATTTGCCATATGTTGATAACTGTTGAAGCTAGAGATTCCATTAATCTTGTCTATTTTTGTATATGTCTGAAGTTTTCCATAATAAATTTAAAAAAAACATGACTGGTTTATCCTTTAAACTCATAAAGTAGGTCTGAAACCATTTGTTATTTTTGATGCTATGTCTTTTTCATTCTCCAGGTCAGAATGTTTGGAGTATAGAAATGGTGGCATCCCATTGTGCTTTGTTCTCCGACCAAACCAGTTGTTCTCCCTTTGTTCTCCGACCAGTTCTCTCACCCTTTGACATATTACCTAAACTTTCTTTCCCATTATGTTAGCTGTAAGGCCTCTTAGGTAAGTGTCCAGTAGCCATTTGACATTCAACACACACTATGAAGTGATCGTGGCATCCAAAGAACCATGGAAAATGCTGGAAGTAAAAAGATGAATAAAATACAGTTCTTGACTTCAGGGAGCTTACACTCTCTTGGGGACGTGGTCATATAATTCCTGATAAACAAATTATTATAATAAAGTAGGCACAAAGTTTAGAGAGGCCCAAAGAAGGGATCAGTAAATTACATCTTGGGAGGGTGTTGAAAGAAGGTTTTAAAGGAAGGTGGACTTTGTACAGCATTTTGAAAGAATGTAAATGTGCTTTTCAGGTTGGCAATTCTAGCAAAGAATTGTCAGGCCTCTCTAGGCCTGGAAGAGCATGGCATGTTTGAGGGACTGCACACATACTTTCTCACTGCTCTGAAGGCATTTGTTAATAAGGTTCCTGTGTGCTTCAAATAGTTACTGTCTTACAAATGGGAAATTTCAGTTCAATTCAATAAACTTTCAGTTCAATCAATGAATACCTCACAAAGTAAATGAATAACGGAAAATATTCTACCATTTAAGCACTTTCTATGCACTTAATACTCCGCCAGAGTCTGTGGAGGGTCCAAAAGAAGAATAGAAAAAAAACCCCTAAAGAATTTTCTGGTCTTATTAGACAGGTAGGATTTACATGTATGGAGTAATTACAGAGAATGATTAGAAAATTCCTGAGGAAGGAAAAAGAGTTTCAAAGAGACTTAGAAATGAAAAATAGGCCAAGGTTTTATTCTAAGCTAATTTTTGCTGGTGATGACAGCTAACAGGACTCCAGTACATGTCAGGCTGTGTATCGAGCACTTGCACGTACTACCTCATTTAAGGCATATCCACGAACAGAAAAGTCTAGATCCCAGTGACTTGCACAATGGATATGTTTCGTCCATATTTTAAGTATTGATAGTGGGAGCATCATTCCCCAAGTTTACCTCATTCAGCCTTAGCTGGTCTTTGGCTGACCAGCTAAAGTATGCCTGCCTGGGGGGGTGGGGGGGGTGGGTAAGAAATGTGGAGAGGCCGGGAGGGAATATCAGGGGGTGAGACTGACCCAGGGAAGTCATTAACCCACCTAGTTATGATGAGACTTGGTGTGAATTGATGAACTGAGCCAATGTGATTCATTCTCTAGACCAGGGGTGTCCAAACTGCGGCCCGCGGGTCAACTGCGGCCCATGATCCATTGTTAATTGGCCCGCAGCAAATTCCAAAAATATATTTAGTTTACTTAAATAAACCAGGTGAGGCAATACGTACTTCACCTGGAGTGAGTGGCCGGCTGTTTGTGTATTTTACCACATATGGCCCTTGGTGAAAACCGTTGAAAAAAGTTTGGACACTCCTGCTCTAGACAAACTGATCTGCAAACACCGACAGAATTGGCTAGTTGGAAGAGAAGAGAAGGGAGTGAATACATAAAGAAAAAGACGCTGAATCACATTAATGGCTGAACACCAGTGAGAAGCACATATGGTCCAACCCAACTACCCATTTTGCTTTTTCTAAAGTCTAATTATTTGGATTTTCCAAGGTCTCTTTGCGGATTTATCCCTTTGTAGCCAGTATGTATTTTAGAGTCTTAGGACTGACGTGCAAAGATGTTTTTCTAACTCACCTGTCGTCTTCAGTTTCAACTCAGGCTCTTTTGGGTATACACATCTGAAATACGGCATACTCCCTTCCCTTCTTCCCTCAGTGATATAAATGTCCAAATGGAGAGGAATGGGCATGTGCATGGAGTCCTGGCATCAAGAGGGAGCTCTGGTCTATGCAATGTTCACCCTCCCCCAGAGGCTCACATGGTCCTGGGTGATATTTCTACCGCATCCCTGGCTGGTGGCTCTAACCCAACAACTCTGAGGCTGGTCCCACACTATGTCTCTTCCTGCTTCAGTGGCTTAGTCACCTCCACTTTCTCTTGAGGGCGGTCAGAGACTCTTGGTTGTGTTCCCCGAACCACGTAGGAGTTCCCTGGATGTGAGAGGATGCCCTAATCTTTCAGAGAAAATCTAGAATCTACCCTCCCGCAGCCATCACGGTCTGCTCAGCAGCCCTTCTCTCTGAGGCTTGCAGTCTCCCCAGCCACAACCGTGGGGGCCAGGCACAGCCGGTTTGTCCATGGAGCCCCGCAAATGTTAGCTTTCATTTAACAATTAATACTCTACTACACATGATTTAGCCCATGCTGAATGCAACCCAAGTCCTGGACGAGTTCTCCTAGAATCTTCTTTTCCATTCCCCATTCAAAATTCACTTTTGAGAGACAGGTAACCTGCACTGGTGTCTGCCTCTCCTTCCTGTGGGTTGTGGCATCATGCTCTCAGGTACTGAGCCCTTTCAGGGAACACAACCAGACATGCCTCTCTCAACTGATCACT
Source organism: Rhinolophus sinicus (assembly GCF_057876585.1). NCBI lineage: Eukaryota > Metazoa > Chordata > Mammalia > Chiroptera > Rhinolophidae > Rhinolophus > Rhinolophus sinicus. The sequence continues at coordinate 160,582,569 of NC_142517.1, read as the reverse complement.
TCCAAGATGATTTTGGTTTCTCTTCTTAGTTTTAAGAATCTAAAGTGGAACTGAAAGCTGAACAATGATTTCTTGTTCTTGCCTTCACACACTCTCTTCCTAAAGACAGTGAGCATGGAAATTTACCTGCCGTCTGAAAGGGAGAGTGAGTTTAATGGCTACAAGAAAGCTTACGGAGGAAGCTTAGTTGATAGTGCAAAATGTTATTCTGCTATATTACAATACTTGAGTATCTTGAAGTTTCTTGCAACCTGTGCAACACGGCACAGAGAAATCCCTTTTAAAATGCTGATATTTGGCTCCAGGATAATTTACCGTATAGATGTCCTGAGTTACACTGAGAGACTTGGATGCCATCATTCTGTCCACAGGAAACGATCCAACCTACAATACAATCAATCCTTGAAATAGCTTCATTACTAGATTTTCCCACATAACCAATTTTTTTCAATTTTGTGGGTAAAATAAGTGAAATTTACTGATAACTTACCTACCTCATTTTTACCAGTGTCTTCAACATCTATCTAAGCATACTCTTCTTATGGGCATGAGCAATTATATCTAGTAAAATAATTAAAATACTAGCTTGAAATTTTTCCTTTCCCAATCCTTGAGGAAGGTACTAAGGGAGAAACAGGCAAAGCAACAACAAGAACAACAACAAAAACCAGTACATAACAAAATGTTAGGGGTTTAAAAAAATAACCCAGGGGCGGCTGGATGACTCAGTTGGTTAGAGCACGAGCTGTCAACAACAAGGTCGCTGGTTCAATTCCCACATGGGATGGTGGGCTGTGCCCCCTGCAACTAAAGATTGAAAACGGCGACTGGACTTGGAGCTGAGCTGCACCCTCCACAACTAGATTGAAGGACAATGACTTGGAGCTGATGGGCCCTGGAGAAACGCACTGTCCCCCAATATTCCCCAATAAAAACTTAAAAAACGAACAAACGAAAAACACCCAATCTGTGCTAGGATTACAACTATGTAAAATTAATGCGTGCAAATTCAGGGCAGAAAAGAAGTCTCAAAAATGAAAACCAGCTGACTTTTTAGTGGAGTGGGATTGTGGTTTTTTAACTCTTTAAAAATTTTAGCTTATTATATTACTGTGTTAATAGGTGAAGAAACATTCTAAAGCACACAATAATTTGGACTTACAACAGAAAGATAGTTTTTAAAGATTCAGTGGGAACAGGTGAGGGAGTGGAAGATCTAAATAATTTTTAAATTTTGGTAAATTCTAACTAATTAATTCTCCTTGGCTGGGAAGAAACGACAAGAAATCTATGGTGTTTAGAAAACCCATTAAAACAAAGCTATAACATCTCTCACATGTAGGCTTTGGGAAATTCATTTCATTAAATAGGTATGCAGAAAGGAGACACTTTGGCTCAAAAAGAAACAATTTAAATCTCTAATTTGAGGTCTGATCCCTTTTTGCAGATTTTTTTTTCTTTTTTCTGGTGAATACAGCAAACGCCAAGCCTCTTCTACTTGTCCTCTCTCTGGATTATTTGCTTACTTTGGGAAATGAAAGGATGGCATGGTTTGTGAATTAGGAGTTGTTATTCTTTGCCTGCATATCATGTTGACTTTTTTGTAAGAAAAATCACAAGAATATATAAAAGTTTTTGATGAATAGAACCCTTTATTTTTAGGAGGAAATGGATGGAACAGTTTGGAGCTTTGGGGCCGCCTGTTGCTCTCGTATGAGCACCTCCCACTGCCTTGACTTTTTATTCTGCCTGGTACTTGGTGCCAAGATTTACATGGCCGCTGTGGGGAACAACTGGATTTAGCATAAGTAAGAATAACTGCTCTTCCCCTGGGGAGAGACAAAAAGGATAAGTGCACAAGGCACCAAGACAATATTATCAGGAGTTATATTCCTGTTCAGCTCTTTTATACACTCTGAATCCTGGACTCTGTTGCAAATAATAAAAGCGAGAAGCCAGTTGGCTTGGAGCCAGATCTGGGATTAGCAGAAGAGACTATTTTATTTTGGGCTAAAAATATGTTTGGTTCAGTGATGGCTCTATACAATACAAATATGGCCATTTGGATTAAAAGCCGTTTTGTGTTGTTTTGGGGTTTTTTTGGTAAGTTGTGCCAGGAAAACACAAATTAATAATTTGAACTAGACAGGAACAGACAAGTTCTATCAGAGTGCCTGGGAACCCACACAGTGTTGGGGCACACTTGTTACTGCTTGCCACACTTTCTCAGTTTGCACCAGGGTCTCTGAGTTTGGATTGGATTGTTATTGTTCCCGTGATAACCTGCATCTTTTCTCTCCGTTAGTTCCAATTGTGAGGTACCAATTTGCTCCCACACTCTAAAACCAAATGATGTCACTCTTTCCTTTTCACTGTCATCTCAAATATCACCCTCCCCTCTTTTTATTCATAAAATACATTGAATTGGTTGCAAGAACTCATTTTGAATTCAAGCAAATGTGGGTTGGAACCCTAGCTTCCCTGTATGCTACGTACCTATCTTTGTGATACCAGGGAGATTACTTGATTTTTCTTCACTTCAATTTTCTCATAGATCAAATGAGGAATAATAATAGTACACATCTCATTGGACTTTGTAAAGATTAATTAGACAATACATAAAGAGAATTTTGCATTGCACCCATGTAATAGTAAGAGTAAGTACTTAACAAAATTTCACTATCTCAATTATTACTGTGGATAAAGTGGTATTCAGAGAGAAATTTATAGCTTAAAAATGCAAAAAATAAGAAAGCCTTAAAAATGAAATAAGCATTCAACTTTAAAAGTTAGGAAAAGGCAAAGAAAATGTTTATTACAGAAACTTCCATTTCTGTATATGTATATATATATATATACAGAATATATATATTCTGTATATATTCCAATATATAATATATATTATATTATATATAATATATAACAATATATATTATATATAATATATATAACAATATATATTATGTATATAATATATATAACTATATATAAATATAATATATATAACAATATATAATATATATAATATATAATACATATATATTCTGTATATATTCCATTATATGATATAATAACATATTATATATAATATTACATAATATATAATATTATATAAATGGAAGTTTATGTAATGTTATATATAATTTAATAATATATTATATATAACTTCTGTGTCTGGTTCTATGAAAGAGTAGATGTTCAGAGAAAGTCTTCCAGTATGAAACTAAAAATTCCAGATAAAACATACTTTAAAAATATCTTTTGAAATACTTGGCTGGCCTATTAGGAAAAGGAGGAATATCCTTGCAATGGACAATAATAAGAAAGTAAAAATTCAAAGAGAGAAGCCCACCTGATGCTGGTGATTGCCATGGAGGTTTCTTGCTATCTTAGGAAGCCAAATGCTGAGGGAGATAGACAAAACCATGAGGTCAGTAAAAGCTAAGAGGATAGAAGGATAGACTGGGAAACATCCACGTGAAGCCAGAATTCCAGAAAGGTTATACTAGATACATTCAAGAGGGTTGAACTGGGGTGTGATGGTGAGGGAGAGAGACAGTGAGGGGAATTCACCTATCATTGTTAGATCCAAATAGAAAGTAAAAATTGGGAAAAATACTTGGAGAATATCTAACCACAAGTTTGTTATCACATGTGTTTGGGGCCAGAATTGATACCATGTGTGTTACCTACCCCCCAATAAATCTAAGCCAAAAAGTTCTCCCAAATATTTGGTTATCAGGGACAGAATATAAGAATAAACCTAGAGAAGGTAGAAGGATGGAAATGATAACAGAAAAAAACTAATGAAATAGAAAGGGAAGAACCAATAAAGTACATCTTTTGAAAAGACTAATAGTAGTGACAAACTTTTAGAGAACTTGACCAGGAAAGAGGAGAAAATACGAACAACATTAATAATGAAAAGAGGACATGACCAGGGGTGTCCAAACTTTTTTCAACGGTTTTCACCAAGGGCCATATGCGGTAAAATACACAAACAGCCGGGCCACTCACTCGAGGTGAAGTCCATATTGCCTCACCTGGTTTATTTAAGTAAACTAAATATATTTTTGGAATTTGTTGCAGGCCAATTAACAATGGATCATGGGCCGCAGTTGACCCGCGGGCCGCAGTTTGGACACTGTTGACTTAGATGCTAAAAGGATTTAAGAAAACATTTGGAACACCTTTGCCAATAAACTTGAAAGCAAATTCCTAGAACAGTGCTTCTCGACTTTAGCATGTATCCAGATCACCTGGAAGACTTTTAAAAACAGATTGCTGGGACTCACCCCAAGAGTACTTGATAAAGCCTCGTGTGGTAAACAAGTTGGGTGAGGCAGGGTCTTAGGGAGTCACGAGAGTGGGAAGAGTTGTGGTCACCAGGTTAATATAAATTCTGGTTTGGTGCCAGTGCTGAGCCTGGAACAACTCAGCAAATGTCTCAGGGCACACTGAGACCAGCCACTGACCCACTGGGGCCTGCTGGACTCCCATAGTTTTCCAAGAAAAAGTGCAATGTGGGTTGGGCTGGCTGCTCCCGGGAAAGTGCCTCTGGCGTTGGGCGGGTTGAGTGGGGCGGGTGCCCATCAAAGCTCACTAAGCCAATCAGATTCAGGTTTGGCCGTAAGCGTGGGGGGTGGGCTTAACACAGTAAAGATGGCGTCTGCTTGTCAGCTGCACAGGAACAGTGTTCCTCACAGGGAAAAATGACAACTCACGTTCTGAAGCTGCATACCTGTTTGCCCCCTGCATGCCTTGGATGCTCCACGAGTCACCATCCCTCCACCGGAGCCCAAGGTGAGTGCCTGCGAGCGAGTGAGTTTGTGTGTGGGCCATTTAAGAGATTGTCTGTGTTTCCCACAGCCTTCTGTCTCACCCGGATGGTCAGAATCGCTATTGTTTTTCACAGCCAGATATTGTGTGGGCTTCTCATTTCGGCACCAGACTCCAGGCTGGGGAGTCTGGTGTGGGGCTGGGGTCCCTCCCTCCTTTGGGGTGAACTCCGTGGCTGAGATATCCCTCCTGACTCTCAACTGCCACCTGAAGGTTTGGGGCCTGTTCCGCGTCTCTGCTCCTCCTACCAGTCTTGCTGCGGTTTCTTCTTTATATTTTTAGTTATAGGACTTCTGTATGGCTAGACTTCAGATGGCTCGCCAAGTTGAGTGTTCTACAATTTACTTATAATTTTAATGTGTTTACGGAAGGACACAGGCAGTGGTTAAATACTCCACCATCTTGAATCTCTTTTTCTTATTGATTCAAAGGAGCTCATATGGCTGGATAATAATCCTGAGTTCACTGTATGTGTAGTGAATATCTTCCTCTGGTTTTTGGCTTCTGTTTTCACCCACTCGATATCTTCTGAGGAACAGCAGTTCTTTTTATTTTAATGTAGTTGAATTTATGCTTCCCCTTTTGTGTTAAGAAATCCTTTGTTACCTCCAAGTTAGATAAATTCTACATATTCTAAAGTTTTATATTTAAGTCCTTTATCCATCAAGAATTAATTTTTGTGTATAGTGTGAGATAGGAATTTAGTTAACTTTCTCCCTCATACAGCTAATCAATTAATACTTTTTTTTTTTCCCTTTCTTCTGCCTCCGCCCTCCCCACTCCAGTCCAAGCTGTTGTTTCTCAGTCTAGTTGTGTAGGACACAGCTCCCTGGCCTATGCTGGTATTATGAGCCTTGGGGTCCCCTTCCCCCCCACCAGTGGCCCATGTGGGAATTGAACCGGCAACCTTGGCATTAGGAGCACAGTGCTCCAACCACCTGAGCCACCAGGCCGGCCCAATTAATACTTTTTAAACAGTCTCTCCCCCTCCTCCTAATCTGCAATGCCATAGTTGGATTTTTCACATATTCATCTATTTACGGGCTTTATTCTCAACTCTGTTTTGGTTTATTGAAGTATCTCTGAACTAATAACATGTTCCTAATTATTAATGACTTTATAACAAATCTTAATATCATTGTTTTTACTTGTTCTTCTCCAGATTATTTGGTGATTCGTGGCTCTTTGCTCTCCTATATTTTAGAATCAGCTTGTCAAGTCCATATCATTAAATCTTTAGCATGTTTTAGGAAAATATTGTTAACATCTTCTTAATGCTCTTTTCTGAAGTTTTATGATTTTTTTCCATAAAAGGCTTGTACATCTTTTGTTAGATTGATCCCAAGGTGTCTTGTTTTTTTGTTGTCATTGTAATTAGCAGCTTTCTTTTAATTGTGCCTTTTATATATTTGTTGTTAAAGTGTAGATTTGCCATTATATTTTGTCTATTGGTCTTGTACTGGCCTGAAAGTTTCATTTCCCAGTTCTTGTCTGGTTTTAGTATTAAGGTTGCACCAGCCTCAGATAATGAGTTGGACTTTATTCCCTCTTTCTATTCTGCAAAATTTCATGTATAGTTGGAATTGTTTATTGAACGTTTGTCTGTGCCTGCCTTTAGAAGTAGCTAGGCATAGTGTTTTCTTTGTAGGAAGAGTTATAATTACTAATTAATTTTCTTTAATGGTAATAGCAGGGTTTTCTCTGTGGTGTGCCAAGTAAGTAAACTGATATGTTCTGAATGGGCTTCAGAGATTCTAAACTCTCAGGTCTGAGGAAGCCAAGGCAGAAGGGACATTGAGCTGCAAGTGTCCCTGGACAAGTTGCCTCTGATCATAAGCATCCTCATTCCTTTACCCCACTGCACTTTTGATATACAAGATCAGACAACTACATTCATGAACTCATCCTAGAAAAAGTGCTGTATACCTTATTGCTGAATATCACTATGGTCACCTTTGAGGTACTCCCCTTGGGAAGCTATGCACTGACACCAGTACCTAGTCCACCATTCAAAGCAGTTCTGAAACTTTCTGGAATGGCCATCAGAGCCTTCGTCATACTACCCTCGATGTCATGAATGTCATCAAAATGTCTTCCTTTCAGTATTTCCTTTATCTTTGGGTAAAGAAAGAAGTCATTGGGGGCCAGATCAGGTGGTAGGAAGAGTGTTCCAATACAGTTATTTGTTTACTGGCTAAAAACTCCCTCACAGTTAGTGTTGTGTAAGCTGGTTTATTGTGATTCAAGAGCCATGAATTGTTGGCGAAAAGTTCAGGTCATTTTTGTCTAACTTTTTCATGCAGTGTTTTCAGCACTTCCAAATAGTAAACTGCGTTAACTGTTTGTCCAGTTGATACAAATTCATAATGAATAATCCCTCTAATATTGAAAAAGATTAGCAACATTGTTGCAACAAGTTTGCGAACTTAATTGTCAGACCTCATATAGTACTAAAGTATTTTGATTTCTCCATAAAGATCTTGCATATGTTCATGTTTTACTGGATTTATTCCAAGGTGCCTTATAATTTGTTGTTGTAATTGTCATCTTTGTTTTAATTATCTTTTTAAAATATTTGTTGCCAAAGATTTGCAATTGTAGTTTTGCTATTGATCTTATGTTTGGCAATCTTATTAAACTCTCTTATTAATTCTAATAGTTTTTCTCTATAAAATAGCTATTGTGTGTGTGTGTGTGTGTGTGTGTGTGTGTCCCATGATGTGAAGAAATTTGGGAAGCATTACCTTAGAGAAATTCTAGCCTTAGTTTCTTTTCTTTCTTTCTTTCTTTCTTTTCTTTACTTAGTTTTTTTGTTCTTGTTCTTTCAATTTTTTAAATTAAGTTTATTGGAGTGACATTGGTTGGTAAAATTATATAGGTTTCAAGTGTACATTTCTATAATACATCATCTATACATTGCATTGTGTGTTCACCACCCAGAGTCAGTTCTCCCATCACCATATATTTGATCCCCTTTTCCCTCTTCTTGACCTTCCCCCTTTACCTTCTGGTAACCACAAAACTGTTGTCTGTGTCTATGAGATTTGTTTCTTTGTTTGTCTCGTTCCTTTGTTGCTTTCAGTTTTATATCCCACATATGAGTGAAGTCATATGGTTCTTGACTTTTTCTGTGTGACCTATTTTGTTAAGCATAATAATCTCAAGATCAGTCCATGTTGTCACAAATGGCTTTATTTGACCTTTTCTTATGGCTAAATAATATTCCATTTGTGTGTGTGTGTGTGTGTGTGTGTGTGTGTGTATATCACATCTTCTTTATCCAGTCATCTATTGAAGGACATATTTTGGTTGTTTCCATGTTTTGGCCACTGTAAATAATGATCCAATGAACATTGGGGTACATATACCTTTATGGATAAATGTTTTCAGGTTTTTTTGGGTAGATACCCAGGAGAGGGATTGCTGGGTCATATGGTAAATCTAGTCTTAATTTTTTGACGAACCTCCATACTGTTTTCCATAGCAGCTGCACCAATTTACATTCCCACCAACAATATATGAGGGTTCCTTGTTGATGATAGCCATTGTAACTGGTGTGAAATGATATCTCACTGTGGTTTTGATTTGCATTTCCCTAAAAATGAAGTTGAGTATTTTTTCATATATCTTTTTAACCTTAGTTTCTTCATCTATAAAATGGGATTGAAAAAGTATGTGCTTCATAAGACTGTTATGAAGATTGAATGAGTTAATCTAAGTTAGGCAACAGAACATACCTAGGGTACAGAAAGTGTTTAATAACTGCTAGCTGTTATCCTTGTTTTTACATCCTTCCTCTTTCTTTACTTAAGACCTTATGTTACCCTCCTGCAGGTGTAACCTGATGCCCTAGGCCATCAACTATGGTTTTTGACTGTTTGGGTGGCGGGGCGGGGTGGGGAGGCGTCTCATGTCCACTTTTAGATCCTGAGAGAAACTTTGGATCCTTACCACAGGAAAATGCAAAACCACAAAATTTTGCATATGATTTGGGGAGGGTCAAAATCCCCCTACCTATGTGCTTGGATCTTCACCTGCCTCCAAAAGATTTATGGAACCAGATTAAGAATCCTGCTGTAGAGCAATGCTCCCAGTTTTCTATGGGGGTTTAAGCTGTTCTAGTGGGATTCCCTGGGGATTTGGGATCTAGCTGACGTTGTGCCTCAGTTCTGATAAGTAGGATGCAGTCCTGCTCCTCTGACCTGCAGCCCAGCCATGGTAATCTGGCCAGGTCTTACTTTGCTCTCCTTGAGTCTGTGCCATGGAGCACTGTTCAGGACCCTTGACGTTCCCTGAGAGGGGGGCCCTGTCCTGTTAATGTTAGTCCCACTAGGTCTGGGTTTCTCAACATTGGCACTATTGACATTTTGTGCTGGGCAATTTTTGTCTGTGTTTTTGTGTGTAGAGGCTGCTCTGTGCACTGTAAAATGTATCACCACATCCCTGGCCTCTACTCATCACATGCCATTAGCATCCTCCAATTATAACAACTAAAAATCTCCCCAGACATTGCCACATGTCCACTGCAGAGACAAAATCTTCTCCAGCTGAGAACCACCACTCTAGGGCCTGAGATCCTGTCCCTAAACTTCACCTGATGCCTGGAGTCCTGCTCTCTGCGGACAGACCTCTCTAATACCAACTATAAGCCTAGTTCTCCAGATATCACTTGCTCCCAATGCCGTGTTCTTCCTGTAATCTCCCAATGCCTTCCTGTAAAGAGGTCACTGTAATTTCTGCAGCATCTTTCTGGTGCCAACAGCTCGCTTGGACTACCAATTGTTGTGTTTCAAGATACACTTTTCTCTGGCTTGATTGAGTAACCTTCCACCCACCCCTCTTCCCCTACCTACAACAGCTCGATTTCTTACAGGGATGAGGTGGGGCTGATTTCAGTCTTTGAATCCAGTTGAGATCCAATTAGTTCTTCCAAGAGGGGCTGTGTAATGAGATATGACAGCGAGAATTTGTTTGTTTTTCTTGGGAAAGTAATCTTCCTGGTGGTTTTATGTGAGAGAGCCTGTCCTTTTCCTATGTAAGTGGAGACAGAGCTTTCTGAAGGCAGTAAATTACCCCATTCTACTGTGCAGCAAGAAAGGTGGGAATGAGCAGCAGCACCACAGAATTGCAGCCTTAATAGATGCCAACAGCACAAAGGCGGTGAGCTTAATAACAGAGCCTTTGAGAGAGCGAGAGAGATTGATTGATTGACTGAAAGCTTAGAGCAGAGAACAGAATGAGGGAAAGAACATTGTGCCATATTTTTCACATGGAACATATCTAAGAACCACAGGAGAGAGAGAGAGAGAAAAGAAAGAAAGCACAGAACAAATTGTACCTGGCAGTATCTTAAACCTGACCTGTTTAATTATGGGGTAAAGGGTGCTGGGAGGGGCGAGAGCCTGAAAGGTAATCCAGAGCCTGACACAGATATTGATGTTGGAAGGAAATCCACTCAAGAAAGTAAGAAATGATATGCAATGGCTTTAACACGTTAGAAAATTATTTCTCATGTGAAAGTATGGTGGCTTCCCTTTGCAAATAGTCAAAGGCTCAGTTTTTTCCCTCCTGTGGCTCTATCATCTTTTGAGTGTTGTCCTCTCTTCATGACCAAAAAAGTTCATTTCCACACCAATATTCCTGCTAGCAGAAAGGGCTAGAAGGGAAGGCAAACCCTTTGCTCTTAAAGGCATAAGCTAGAAGTTGCCCACATTGTTTTGGCTCACAACCCATTGACCAGAACTTAGTCATATGGCCACATCAGACGGCCACACCTAGCCGCAAAGGAAGCTAAAGATTCTGGAAGTCCACGTGGCAGATAAAAATCAGGGGTTCTCTCTGAGAAGTTTGTCTGCCAGCACTAACCTGAGTGCTTCTTGTGCTCAGTCTTTCCTCCAAATTCAATTCCCCAAGTGCCCCAAGGATGTGTCTGGCAGATCCATCCTTGGAAGACAGAAGATAGAAAGGAAAATAGTGGGCAAAGATGAAGTCCTTTTTCACACAAAGGGGTTGCTAAACACTTACATTCTGTTACTTCTGAACGAGAGATGACTTTAAGTATAATGCCATCCAGGAGGCAAAATGAACTGATCTTGGACTAGGGCCCCAATTCTACCAGAAGAGTTGCTAGCTGATCATTGTGAAATTCCAGGGACGACTGAGGCCGTGTTGTGGGCTCTTTGATTGTGAGGGGACACGTGCTTATTGAATGGGGACCTGAAGTACACCCAGTGTTCTAAGGCAATCCTCCCTAGAAATGCTCATCTTCTAGAGGGGTGAAATTTAATGTATGGATACCACCACCGTTCTGGGACTGGCAGAATTCGGCACCTAGAGGGGAAATGTGTCTTGGGCCACATTGGAAACGATACTTCATTACACTGAAAGGCTCTGGATTATGTGGGATGTGGTCTCTTGGCTGAAAGATCTCAGCAATCCAGTCTTGCGTATCTAGAGATCCAGAGGTCTGTGGTTATGGGACATCGGCGCAGGATTATAAAGCAGTGAAAACAGACGTGGAAATAAGAGAACTATTTGTGTAAAAGACACTTTAACACAACATGTATAATTCTATAAGGTTTTCTTTTTTTACATTTAAAGCTTATTTTTTCAGAGCAGTTTAGATTTACAGAAAAACTAAAAAGATAGTGTAGCATTCCCAAATATATCTTATGTCTTATTTTATTTTCAGAGATAAAGGAGTTTATTACAGCACAGCAAGAAACCTGAACATCTGCAAATTTTTATCTTCCATTTTGAAATGAAGGCTTTTTCATTCTGAACATTTTAACAAGAAAATTAAGAACAAAAATTGATCAGTAGTAGAAAATTTAAAAAAGTACCATTTTCTCTGTTCTGCCAATCCCTGAATGTGAAATTTTTAGCAAATTACTTCACATCTTTGAACCTCAGTTTTGTTACTTATAAAACAGAGATAAAACTAATGTTTCACAGATTGCTGTGGTGACAACATAATAAAGTGCATGTGAAATGTCTGCGTATGGACTTATTTTAAAGCCTGAAACACTGACCAGATCGTGGTTCTAGTAATTATTCTGCAGTACCTTATGGTATTTTTACTGAATGAACCCAGTATGTGAGCTGACATGCAGGGGTTAATGTGTTTAGTTAGCTGGCCATAGTGTGGACTGCCAACTAAGGCAGAAAAATTAGACAAAATTTGTGTCTAGAAGTAGATTTTATGAACCAGAGAGGAAATGAGGATTTTCCTAACTTGCTGAAGTGCTTAAGGATGCTTGTAATAGATTATTAACAATGGTTTGAGGGATGGGTAAAAGAGATGAAAGGGATTAAGAAGTACAAATTGCCAGTTATAAAAATAGTCATGAGGATGTAAAGTACAGCATAGGGAATATAGTCAATAATATTGTAATTGTACGGTGTCAGATGGGTACTAGAATTATTGGGGGGATCACTTCATAAGTTATATAAATAAATGTCTAATCACTATGTTGTACACCTGAAACTAATATAATAAATGTCAACTGTAATTGAAAAAAAAATAAAAAAAAATAGTAGTTATCTCTGGGTGATGGGACTTAGGGATAATTTTTAAAATACTTTTCAACTTGTTCAATTTTCCTATAATGAACATGCGCATTCTTTTGTGACAAAAGTTGTTTAAATGCTACGTGTTCTCAATATTCACAGTAGATGATGGATTAACTTACCTAGTAAACACAAAAACTGTGAAATATTTGTTTATTTAGTTTTTCCTGGTTAAAAAAAAAAGTCATGTTTTTTGGAAAACCCCACCAATTACGAAGCATGTTCTTTACACTTCAGATTTACAAAATAAGCCACTCGTGAAAGTGGAAACATTCGTATGATGAATGGATGAAAGAGTATCCTGCTTCATTCACTTTAGGGGTTCGTGATATATTTTCAGCCTCAGCTATAAAACCTGGAATTTTCTCTTCTATATAATTACTGATATTGAAATATAAGCTGCCTACAGTTACCTGGAAATGAGAGAGAACACTAAAAATAAAGAGCAGAACGTGTGTGTTTTTTTTTCTTTCAACAGCAAGGTCCAAATGATTTGGCTTGAATAAATACATTACTGAAAGTAAATATTCATTTCAACCTTGCCCCTTTATTTGTGGAAATCATTGTATTTTGTGCAATTGGGAAGCCCAAAGATGGGACACAGGGACACTCAGTCTGAGGGGATGTAATCTTGATCCTTGCTTCTCGAGTGTGGTCCACTGGCCAGAAGCATCAGCATCACTTGGGAGCCTGTGAGACGTGCAGGATCTCAGGCCCCACCCCAGATCTGCATTTTGACAAGCTCTGCATTTGACAGATGCTTTGTATGCATATTAAAAACTTTGAGAACCACAGATTTAGTGAGTATTTGGCTTATTTTTAGCTTCCAAACCTGCCAATATTGGCTAAGAAATCCAGCTGTTCTGGAAGCACTTCTAGAACGTGGAGTTAGACCACTGGTGTCAGCACTTCCAAGGAGGTCATCTTTCTGTTTGTCAATTCATTTAAAACCCTGTCCAAACTGATTAGGAGTAAATATGAAGGTGAGGTAATCATTGAAAGAAATTGTCAAAACTTTGTGCAAAAAAAAAAAAAATAAGAAGAAAAGAAAAAAATGTATCACAAGAATTCAGTATAAAATTTTTTATGGTAATACAATTTAATGTTAAACAATAAAAGCATAAGAAATCATGGTGCATCTAATAGCCGCAAAGTATCTATTAAAAGCCATGTCACAGAAGAAAGTTTATTGGCCTGGGAAGATGCCCAATTTGTATTCCCAAGTGACCAAAACTGGCTACTAAATGTGGCCTGATACCATTTTCATTTAAAAAAAATAGATATATATACTCAAGAAGCAAAACAAAACAAAACAAAAAACGCTGCAAGGACATGCCCCAATGTGTTAACAGTGGTAAAGGAGTTAGAGTGCTTTCTGTTTGTTTGTTTTATTTTCATTGTGCTTTTTATATTTTCTGCATCAAACAATATTTCTTTTGTACAATGAGAAAAAGAAGGGTAAGTGTCATAAAGAAAAGTGACTAAGACACAGTCCTGTATTTCAGACCATAAATAGTAGAAATTCTTTTCAACTAGAAACTCATTTCTACTCTGATTCAATTATAGCTGATATTCAATACTGACACTAACTTATTTTTGCACTAGAGCAGTGGTTCTCAATCCTGGCTGCTTGTTATTATCACCTGAGAGCTTAAACAAATCAAACAACAACACAAAAATGATGGGTGATTTCCACCCCACAAAACCCTGGGCACTGGGAATTTTAAAAAGCTTCCCAGAGTTGAGAACCACTGCTCAGTATGGATGGAAGAATAGTCGTAGTTCATTTCTTTTTTTTTTTTTTCAATTAAAGTTTATTGGGGTGACAATTGTTAGTAAAGTTACATAAATTTCAGGTATACAATTCTGTATTACATCCTCTGTAAATCACATTGTGTGTTCTCCACCCAGGGTCAGTTCTCCTTCCATCACCATATATTTGAACCCCTTTTACCCTCAGCTACCACTCCCCTCCCTCCTTACCCTCTGGTAACCACTAAACTATTGTCTGTGACTGTAAGTTTTTGTTTCTCATTTGCTTGTCTTGTTCTTTTGTTGTTTTGGTTTATATACCACATATCAGTGAAATCATATGGTTCTCTGCTTTTTCTGTCTGACTTATTTCGTTTAGCACATAGTTCATTTCTGAAAACCATTACCACATTATCTGTTATGGTTACGAAACCCTATGGTTATACTTGTATATTTTGGGTCATTTATTAAAGTATGACTTTTAAAGTCCTCTCCTTTTATTTAACAATAGTTAACAGACATATATTGAACATCTAGATAATTTATTCCATCTGAGTCTCACAGTAACTCAGGAGATTAGTAGGTATTATTAAGTCGTTACACAGAAGAGAGATCCCAGATCCCACAGTTCCTCAGGAACACGGCTCAAGTCTGTGTTCCCAGATGCCAAAACCAGTGTTCTTTCTGTCACCACATTGTTTATAGTGTTCCACATTTACGTTCAGTTTTGAGAAGGCAGTTTTCTAGTTCATAGTACGTCTCTAGTTCATTGTACATCTCAAACATGCTTAGGATGTCTGCATCTGAGGGATGAAAGGGAGCCTCCCTTTACACTGAAAAGTAGGTGGTCAGGTCAGTCATTTCTAAGGAACACTATCTAACCATCCTTTGGGGGGGGCTTAGGTGCTCAAGGGTTCACAGCTTCAGAATCTGGGCGCTATAGGACAGAGTAAGCACACTAGAGATTTGATGTGACATCCCAGCTGAGTCTGGATTTTAGCAATAGTGCCCATAAGAAGAAACCACTAGAACCAGCTATAATTTACCTGCTGTCAAATGATACTGCCCTTTATAAAATGCCAATTCTTTGAAAGACTGTCTCTGTCTGAATATTGTAGAGGTAGCGTCACAATGTAAATGTATATCTTCTTATGTAAAATTATTCACATGCCCATTGTACTTTGGAAAATAGGCATGTTTTTAAAATAAAGTATTTCATCAGGTGTACCAAAAAAAAGAAAGAAAAGAATGTGAGGCTGCTTATACCAGGCATCAAATTATTGTTTATGTTAGTTTTTATTAAACCCAAATAATTTTGCATTGAAAATAGTCACAATGGTTTTCTAAATCCCAGGACTAAATGAAACAACTTAATATGACTTTGAAGCCACAACCACCAAGTAGGTGATGAGGGAATCAATGGCGGCCTCGGTTGCCCTTGAAGGCCCCTGGTTGGTAGCCGTGGAGTTGCTGCCACCTCGTGGACATTCCAGGTAGCGCAGCCAGGGAGGCGGCCGCAGCCAAGCCCAGGGAGCACAGCCCAGAGAGTCAGTCACACTTTGATAAGCTTCAGCTGAGCTCACTTATTATCTCGGAAGACCAACGGCCTGTGCGGTTTATTACAGGTCTGTGGTGTTTATTAATCCACAACGGTATTGTTTTTGATAGACAACCTAAGATTAAGGCTAATAAAGGACTTTGGGAAGGTGGACCGAATAATTTTCTTGGCTTGAGAACAAAGAAGAAAGTCAGTAAACAGTACCTGGATCTTCAGTAATTACTCCATCTTATAAATTACTGTTTTCTCTTATTCCAGCCCACAGTCTGTCATTCTAGATAGCATAATATATTAATTTTTAGCTAAGCAGTATCCACAGGGAGTAATCAGAGTCGGCACTGTACAGGTGTTTTTCCAATGAAAAAGGTTATGTTACTATTGGAATTATTTATAGCTGACATCAGAACACTGAATATTAACAAAGTGATTTTCATCTGCTTTTTAAGGACCAGGAGATACACATGCATCAAATCATGTTGTTTTGGCTGACATTTGAAAGGTCATGCCTTATCCAAGCAAGAAGTCCCCACTTTCAAAGTGCTATCAATGTTCCTTCTTGTCCGTTTTCTTTTTTCTTTTAAATGTTATTTTAAGTGTAATTATCATGAAATACTTAAGCCATTCACAGTGGTATCAAAATAAAATATTGATGCTGTGTGGCCCTATCCATCAGCCCTAAGCAGTATAATCAGTACAGGTGAGGCTCTCTGGGTACCCCCACTGTGTCCCCTCCTTCCCATCACTTCATGGTTTCTACTCTCCTAAATTCGGTGTTTATCATTCCCATTTGTTTTTAATACTTTTATCAATAAATATGTATCCATAAACAATATAAAGTATCAGTTTTCATGGTTTTAAAACTTTATATGTCTTTTTTTCTGTAACTTGAATTTTTTTCATTTAATGTTATGATTGTGGGATTAGTGGCTGCCATTACAAATTATCACAAACTTGCTGGCTTAACACAACAGAAATGCATTCTCTCGCAGTGCTAAGGGCTGGAAGCCTGGAATCAAGGTGTTCACAGGTCTGTACTCCCCCTGGGGCCCTACGGGAGAATCTGCTCCTTGCCTCTTCCAGCTTCTGTTAGCTCCACACATTCCTTGGTTTGTGGCTACATAACTCCAATCTCTGCTTCAGTCTTTACATGGTCTGCTCTCTAGCTGTGTCTTTCTCTCCCATAAGGACACTTGTCATTGGATTTAGGCCCCTCCCACCCCTTGTAATCCAGGGTGATCTCCTCTCAGGATCCTGCAAAGACCCCAGGTAATATGTAGTGGAGACAGGTTTGTAGTCCAGGCCTTTGACTGACTCCCCGCCCCCTGGATTACATAGTCTGTAAACGCAGACTCTCCAAGGCTGCTGTCTGATAACACTTTTACAATCTACAGGCCTTTGGTCTACTTGCAAAGGTCTATGAAGCAAGACCTTAACACTGTCTGAGATCTTAACAGTTTTATAGTTACATCCCCAGCTTTACCTTTGGACTATTTTTCTGGATTTGATCTTCACCTGGAAGCCATTTCATTTCCCATGTGGAGAGGTGAGGAAGAAGAAACTGTTATTTTCAAACCCAGCAATTCCTGGCTGCTATACATTTAACAGTTCTCTCTTATCACCCTTCTCTTGCATTTTGCTATAGTTCGTGAGAAAAACCAGGCAGCACCTTCAACGCTCTTCCTGAAAATCTCCTTAGATAGGTCATTCATTTATTTTGGTGTATTTTCTGTTTTCCATGTTACCACAGATGACAGTGTTGCTTAACATTTAACCACTGCATGACAGCTCCCAATAATATTTTCCTCACTTTGCTGTCAGCCCTAACCAATAACTTCTTCAAGAACCCTGAGGCTTTCATGAACCATCGCTTGTATACCCTCCCAAATTCTGCCTGCCACCCAGACCTGAAGTCATTGCTACATGTTTTCAGTTTTTATTATGGTGCCAAAATCTGTTCCAGTTATCTGTTGATGCATTAAAAAAAAAAAATCCAAACTTAATGGCTTAACACTGTAACAACATTTATTTGCTCATTAATCTACAATTTTGGAAGAACTTAAAGAAGACAGTTTCTCTCTACTCAGTTTCAGCTGAGGTGGCTCAAAAATTGAGGATTATAATAGCCCGAAAACTCGCTTACTCACATGTCTGGTGGCTGATGTTGGCCATCAGATGGAAACTTGTTTGGAAGTGGTGTCAGAAGACCTATATGTGATCTTTCCAAGTGGTGACGTGGCTTTTTCACCAAATGGTGAAGTGACTGGGTTCCAAGAGCAAGGATTCCAAAGGGAGAGCCAGGGGAACCTAGTCTCAGAAGTCATACGGCATTGTTTCCACCACATTCCATTCCATTCCTAGCGAGTCACTAAACCTGGCCCATATTTAAGGAGAAGGGACTTGGATTCCATCTTGTGATGGAAGCAGTGTCAAAAAATTTGAGGACCTGTTTTAAAACCACCGATTTTATATTCTTAGCTCCATTTTACAGATGTAGAGGCTGTAATTCAGAGAAACTGACTTGCTGAAGGGTCTTATAATTAGTAAGTGATAAGGCTTGGGACCATAAAGTATACTTTACATTTTAATTACATAATATATAATGTACAATCTGTAAAGCGTTAGAATGCTACAACATTTGACATAGGAAAGCAGAAATGGAGACATGTGAAGGAGAGAGAGGCAAGGGCAAAAGTTTTCTAGAAAACACACAAAATACTCCCATAATGTTAGGATATATACAGAGCACTTGTCCATGCATGTAATATCTGCAAACATCCTCAAATTACACATTTCTGGATTCCAAAAAGTAAACAATATGATCTCAACTGAGCTTTCTTAGCCTCTTAACAGAAGTCATATCAGTCATATGGGTTATGAATCAAGGAGATTTATTATTTTTGTGTGTAATGAAACATGAGTTTATTTTGCTGTTAGTGTTCATTTAACAAGTCAGATTGTCATAATGGCCAGAAACATCTCAGTCCTGACTTCAGAGCACTAACTAGCTTCCATATTCCTATCAACCACCCTCTAGGTGACACGCTGCACCTGTACTTTAATAGCCCCACATTTGGCTAAGATAACTGAGCACAGGGGAGCTCTTTAAAACAACACAACAGTGGTCTCCTTGGATTCTCATAAAGAGGCAATGTGCTCACCGACTTTGGCCCAAAGGTATTTTTGGTCTCATAGTTAAATTTCTGATTAGTGGTCAGTTTTCCTTGTTGAATACCTCATATTTCTTTTTCTTCAATGGCATTTATCTGTTTCTATGTGTTTGCATTTGAACACGAGTGCATGTCCTTATGTGAGCATGTTCCAACTAGTTTGCTGTTCAACTGGTGTTTTTTTTTTTTTACTGGTAGCCCTTTGAAGTTTCTTGGTAAGCACGTTTTTGTGCAATGAGCAAAAACAATCAAATTATGATATGTCAAAATATGAATAAAATTTGTGCCTTGCAGTGTATCTTCTGAGAAGTATAAAAATAACTTTTCCTGACACTATTATGTCCTTTATGGTAATGGTTCACCTGTGTAGTTTTTCTGGAACAAAACATCAGTCTCTATTGATTTTGGCTCATGGTCCCCATGTTTGTCAAAACCTATGGTCTTAACC
Source organism: Rhinolophus sinicus (assembly GCF_057876585.1). Taxonomy (NCBI): domain Eukaryota; kingdom Metazoa; phylum Chordata; class Mammalia; order Chiroptera; family Rhinolophidae; genus Rhinolophus; species Rhinolophus sinicus. Next base: position 160,563,236 of record NC_142517.1, on the reverse strand, counting down.
ATTATGTACAGTATTAAATCTTCAAGGACAAAGGTGTTTAGCTTAATCTCTCCCTTTCTTCCAGTAATAGCAAACACATATTCATTGTTCTGTTCAGATTGTTGATGCCTGAAGAGAACAGTGAATTGTACATTGAGAAAAATGAGCCATTTAGCCTGTCATGCTTGGGAATTTTCCACCATGACCCTCATTTTCCTCACTGCTTCTGCTCAGGGTTTTTCCCTTTTGTCCCCTTCTTCCACATTGTTCTGAATCAAGTGGATTCCATTCTGGTCCATCTGTAACTCTTTACTCAGTTTATCCCTTTCCCCAGTCTTGCCTCATTTGTCACTTTTACAAAGCCCACTAACCTTCTCTTGTTCCTGAGCCCTCCACACCTAGGTTACAAAAGGTTTAGTCCATTCCTAAGCCTTGCAACCTCTGGATAATTCTGTGCCAAAGGATGGAAACGGTGGTATAGATTAAACTGGGTGCACTTCTATAGAGTAACATAGACTCACCGCATGTGCCTGTGGAGAAAGCCTGCGCCCACAGGAGAGTCTCAGCAAATATTTGGTGAGTGAATAGAAAGGGCCTGTTTGTGTAGAGGATGGAGAGATCCAGTGACTTGTCCAAGGCTACACCTCTGGACCATGATAGGGTTCGTACCAGAATCTAGATCTTCCTGCTTCATCTGGTTCTCATGATTCTACACTGCCGAGCTCCCAGTAATTTGCATGGCTTTTGGAACACTTGTCATTGTTTAGCCTCTGGGGACCCGGGGACCCAGGTGCTGCAAAGGGAGTGGTTCCTCTGGCCAGTCTGGTGTCTGACCAAGTTGGGCTCTTGGTAAATGCTTTGATTCCTCTTTCCGGGTGTTAAGAAAGCATTTATTTTGGTCTTTAAAATATTGTCTCTGATTTCTTGTTAACTAAGACTAAACAAAGATTTGGATGGTATCAATCAGGCAGGCGGATTTCTGATACTTGTAATGTTTTTCTTAACACAAGTAGTACAGTTAATTATAGGAAATACGGATAAAACAAAAAGAGGGAAATTTAAAATGTCCATTATCTTACTCTGTCCCCAAAGAGAACCATTACTAACTAATTAACTATTTGGTATATTATGCTTTCAGTTATGTATATATGCATGTATATAACATCTTTATATATGTATATATATAACATCTTTCCATATTGTTAAATGCTCACCTACAACATAATTTTTCACGACATAATTCTTTTATAGTGTGACATTGTGTTTGTCCATTCTCTTTCTATTGGACATTGTTTCCTAAGACAAGAAATTGTTCAAGATGACTTGCCATACAGATAGCCACTGCAGTGGTGATTCTCAGTCTCCATCTGCACCCCACTAACAACCAGTGCTCTGGAAGTACGCTAGCGAGTGTGGCCGTGGGCTCTGAGCAGCGCCTGGGAGCAAGGCTCCACCCGGGCTGGAGGGGGGAAACAGAGCTCGAGCACCCAAGCGCCAGGACCCCTCTCCTGGGCCTCTTCGCAGGAGGAACAAAGATTTTCACAACCTATAGATCTCGTGGGGTTTCTTCTTGCAATCAATCAACTATTTGTACTTGGGAAGGTAGGGAGCCCTGGGAATTGAACAGGATGGTGGGGTGGAGTGAGGAGAACAACTTTATAGATTAATATAATGTTAAAGTGTGGAAATAGAACTTTTTTACAAGTCTTTTTAATGAAGCAAAGAAACAAGGATCCACTTTTGCATGCTGATTTAAACCGACTAACTGCATGTTAGGAAGGCGTGTGTGTGTGTGTGTGTGACAGAGAAAGAGAGGGGGGGAGAGAGAGAGAGAGAATGGGAGTGGGAAGCTAGGTTAAGGAAGAGATGATTTTCTGTCTCGTGGGGCCTGAACCATCATCATCACTTCACACTTTTGCACACACCTGAGTTATATTTGTAGTTTTGCTCCCTCTGGGGTGAATAAGGTTGTACTTAGAAGTTATTGCTCCAGTTGCCTCAGTTCTCTTTTACTTTCCTTCCTCCATTTGAGTGTTCCAGGTGAGTTCACTGGACTGGGCCCAGAATCTTCCAAAGTCTGTTCAAAGACCCCCTATAGATATGAGATATGAGGGGAAATATGGGCTCTGGTAGAAGAGGGAGGAAGTGGGTCAGGCTGGGAAGGGCAAGGGTACTTCCAGTGCCCTCTGCCTTCACCCCCCTGGGCCACAGCAGAGAAGGTGGGCTTTGGACACTCACCTGCTTGTGTGAGCTGGGACTGAGCGGGGGCTGCCCCCTGAGTCCATCCAGTGCAACTTCACAGTCCTTCCAGCCCCTGATCCACAAAATAGAGAAATCGCCTCAGAGTCTTAACTTTAGTGGAATCTCAGACATTATTCACTGCAACATCCATCCAATGTTTATATTGCTCCTTTTCACCTTTATTCTACAAGAAGGAAACGGGTGACAAGTCTCAGTCTAGCCTCAGTGTTATAGAGTCATATAAACAAACATAAATATATATAAAAACATTTATTTAGACTAGACTTCAGGCTAAATTTCTACTCTCACATTAACCAGATGAAAGAGTTGCTTATGCAAGATTCTGACCCTGAGGTTGAGGACCAGAAATCCTTCCAATTGAAACAGGAAAACCCACGTGACCCTTCTCAGCCTGGAAAGCAACCAGTTATATGCCAATAGATATTGAACCAATCAAAGATGTCCAAATGTACTTGAAATCGATCAGAAAGCCTCCCCTCCTTCTTTCCAAAAATCCCACCCTAATAGAACACTCATCAATCAAAATCCCACCCTAATAGAACACTCACCAATCAAAATCCCACCCTAATAGAACACTCACCAATCAAATACTGTCATGAGACTTCCTCCTTTTATTCTATAAACCTCATTACCCTTTTCACACATCTTCAAATCCCTACCAGAAGGAAAGTGATGGTAACTGACTCCCTTACTATATAGTAAGATCTGAAAACAGGCTTTTGGGTAATTTTATAGGTATTCTTAGCCTTTTTGACAAAACACTAATATACTCTGTGGGGGCAGAGCCCCAGAAAGTAGTTTCCAGGCTCTCGGCCTCACATAGACAGGTGCTGGCTCAGGTAGTAAATGGCCAACTGTGATTGCATGGCCATCAGCTGTGGCTAGTTGGCCGTCAGCTGTAACCAGTGAGCCATTGGCCACTAATATAACTGCTGTGGCTACGCTAGCAGAGAGGAGAGAAGAGAAAGAATGGGGGCTAGCAAGAAGATGGCGGCTGGGCTGGCAAGCGTGGATGGCGGTTTGCGGACAGTGTGGATCCAGCCTCCACTGAGAGTATAGTGCCGCCAGAGAGAATATAGTGGTATGACTCCCCTACCTATGGCTCCGTGGGTGTTCCTTTTTGGCCTCACCATATCCTGCGTTCTTGTATGGGGAGCGGGAGCAGAGACCCCGCAGGCCTCCCTGCATGACATACTCTTATCCAGATTTGCAATATAAATTAGCTCATGGGGCTACCTCCAGCATGAACAGAGTTTGCCAGATTGTGGGACCTCACTTATCCAGCATCCTCTCCACCCAATATTCCTGTCCTTAAAATGGGTGGTCCTTATGGGCTGTGCCTCTGAGGTGGGTGAAGGGAGCCCTTTTCAGCTTGCGCACTCTTCTTTTTTCCTAGCTGCCTAAAGCTTGACATTCTGTAATTAAAGATTTATTCTCTGGCTCCAAGATTGTTTGTTCTTCATGCAACTGATCATCATGGAAGAAAGTCCGCATCTCTATAAGAAGAGATACGGACCCAGAGGCAGTACACAGAGAGACGTCATCTCAGGACTTGTCTACGAGGGCTACCTACAAAGGCACAAGACCCTCTGGAAGGAGAAACTCCATGGGTATCACCAGATTTCTAGGTGCTGGCTGAGGACAGAGTAAGTGCCCGGCCGACTGGACATGTGCTTTTTGCCCAACAGCCTCTGGATCCACAGGCCTAGCCCAGTGCAGCCGTGGCCTCTCCTTTGCTCCTGCCATCTGAGCTGCCAGCTAGCCTGTCTCTCCACTGTTTATTTACCTTTTCCAGGCAGAAGCAGACACAAGTCCACTGTGATCTCCAAGTCCCAAGGGCATGTGTCAATCTCTCCAAGTGGCCCCAAGAAACTTCCTTTGGATTGAGGTTCCTTCCCTGGTTCCCATTTTGCCTTGCACATTAATGTGAATGGCTTTTGAAGAGAGAAAAATAGTAGGGTTAGGGCACTGAAAAACCGAGGGAGGGGAGAGACTAAGAAAAACGGCCAGTGAGCCAAGAAAGGAGATTTAATTCAGCCTAAGGCCAAGTCCCGCAATCCCTGCTGTCCAGCGGCCACAGAGGAGCTGCCCTTACCAGGCTGCGGCCTCATGCCACTTTCTCTCTTGCTATCAGTCTGCTTATCTTGTTGAGTCTTTCATAAACATTCAACATATCTATCTGGCCCCACTATATCCCTGGGCATGCAAAGCCCAGTTCCCCAACCCTTAGAGAAATCAGGGAGGGAGAGCCAGGGAGAAGTAGATACAGTCTGATAAGAAGTCTAGTGGCAAGAACCCGGTTCTTTAAGTGCTCTGAGAAGAATCACTCCACCCAGACCAACGGATGGTGGGGGCAGGAGCAAAGGAGAAGCAGCAGGAGTCAGGGTTTTTTCTAGGCGATGCCTGATCTGAGTTTTTGAGATGTTGAATTCAACAAGGCAGAGAAGGTGGGGTAATGTTTGGTGTGTGGATAAAAAAGGGTTCTGTGAAAAGTAACCTCACAGGTGAACTGAACATAAATTTCTAACTGGGCAGATCATGGTGGGTAGTCACCCCCTAGGCCTACAACGTCTTTAGTGAAAGGTTTTAAGCCAGTCCTGTCCTTTGTTATTGTGCATTTAGGTTAACACACCCTTGAAATGCCAGTAGTTACCCATGAAGGGGGTATTAACCCTCAAGAGAGCAAATAATCTGGTTAACGATCCCTGTCTCACTTTCTCCCACTTCCATGTAATCTTCCTTACATTCCCTCCTCAATTTCAAATGCATAAAAGAAGCTGCAAAACTATTACTCCCCAGCGCGTTTGAGGTCGTGTTCCCCGGCATATGTCATCAGTTCAGCTCAGATAAACTCTCCAGGTTTGGACATTTCTTATACCCACAGGTTTGTTTAGTTTACCAGATCCTGAACAGCTGTTTCGGGAGAGATGCTGAGCCCAAGCCTAGTAGGGAACTACTACTTGGAGCAGTTAATTTGCTAGAGCAATCTAGCACCGTGTACTAGAATAGAGTAGTATAGAATCATATACTACACATAATACTTTAAATACCATGTGTGCTTTATGAACTAGTGAGCAATATTAGCATCATAAGATCTTCTGCTTTTTCCCTCTGCTTCCCTCATTTATTTCACCATCTTTTTTTCTGAAAGGGGATACCATTTCTGTGCTGAATAGGAAAATTAACTTATATCAAAAACATCATCTGGAACAAGATTTGTATGCTTTTCTCAAATGGATATTAGATGATATTATGCCATTAATTTATTCCTTGGAGATGCTTACTGAAATACCTAAGGGTGAAATCTTATGTCTGCAACTTACCTTAAAAATTGGGGAAGGGATTGGAGAGAGAAAAAGAGAAAGCAAATGTGAAAAATGCAAAATGCAAATAATTATTGAATGTATTAGAGGGTATGTGAGTTTATTATACTGTTTTTCAATTATTCTACAGTTTAAATTTTAAAAATAAAAAGTTGGGAAAATACAAGTGGATTGCTCACTTGAAACAAAGTACTGAATTGGTCAGTAGTAGGTTCCTTTCAGAGTGCAGGTAAAAAATGTCTTTACCTTCATATGTTGCATATTTCCTCATGTACCTATCTCTGTATATATTGCCATCTTGAAGTGTCAGGCTGCCAGACTACAATCTCATATTCAGAATTTTTCTCTTGTCTGGTGACACAAATCTAGATGCTGAGACATTTTTAAGTGGAGACCACAATCACGTACTATTTCCTTACACTTCTTACCTTATAATGAAGGTCAGATGCTCACCTTTAATTGCAAGGTGTTTAAAGCTGGTATGTTTTCTACAGCATTTAATTAGGTGAGCAGTAAATCTAAGCGGATAATAAGTAAGGGCTGAACTTGGCGAGAAGTTGTAAGGGCACCTTGAGTCAGGCTGTCCTTTGATCAGTTTTTCCAAAGCAAAGCAGTCATTCTGCAGCTGTTCCATTAAAAAAAAACACACCAAAACTCTCTGGTCAAAATAAGTTAGTAAAACATTATATTTTATATCTTGGAGATTCATATTACATATTAGCATTTAAAGCATGTGAAGTTCGGCTTCTGGTAATGGAAGAATAGCTTCTATTGGATAAGTACTTCCACAGATAACAACTAATAATTCTAGAAAACAAAATTGTTTTTAATTTCTGAAGACACTGAAAAGCAATGAAAAGCAGACAGAAATTGGAGTAGAGCCATCATTTAGAAGAAGGAAATGGCACTGGGTAAATTTCCATTTTCAGTTCAGTTTTTTTTTTTTTTTTTTTTTTCCTGAGGGAAGGCCTTGGTCTCTCTAAAGCCACTAGTTGAAACAAATTCCTTGAAAAATACAGTTTACCAAAACCATCATAAGATGAAACAGATCATGTGAATAGCCCTATATCTCTTAAAGAAATTAAATCCATTATCAAAAACTTCCCCACAGAGAAAACTCCAGGTCCAGATGTTTTCACTGGCAAATTCTATCAAACATTTAAAGAAGAAATAATAGCAATATTACACAAATTCTTTCAGAAAATAGGGAGGGAACACTTCCCAACTACTTTTTGTGAGTCTAGCTTTATCCTGATAGCAAAAACTGACAAAGCTATTATTAGAGAAAGGAGAATTTCAAACCAATATCTTTTCTTGGCATAGAAATAAAAATCCTTAACAACATTAGCATATCTAACCGAGCAATGTATAAAAAGAATAATGCATAATAATCCAAGGGAATGCATATATCCCAGGAGTGCAAAGCTGGTTCCATAGTCATAAATCAATCAATGTATTCACCATGTTAACAGAATCAAGGAGAAAAATATGATTATTTCAGTAGATGCAGAAAAATCAGTTGACCCAATTTAACAATTTCATTCATGACTTTTTTAAATTAAGGTTTATTGGGGTGACAATTGTTAGTAAAGTTACACAGATTTCAGGTATAAAATTCTGTAATACATCAGCTATATATCACATTGTGTATTTACCACCCAGAGTCAGTTCTCTTTCCATCACAATATATTTGATCCCCCTTACCCTCATTTACCACCCCCTCCCCCCTTACCCTCTGGTAACCACTAAACTATTGTGTTTATGAGTTTTTGTGTCTTCATTTGCTTGTCTTGTACTTTTGTTGTTTTCAGTTTTACACACCACATATCAGTGAAATCATCATTCATGACTTTTTTAAAAACTTCGGCAAATTAAAATCCCTCATAGAAAACCTGATAAAGATCATATATGACATATTTAATGATAACATATTGAATGCTTTTTCTCTATGATAGTGAACAAACTAAGAATGTTCACGCACACCAATTTACTGATGTTTGCAACATTTTGAAATGTATCAACAATTTAAGAAAGAATATTTGATGAATAAAGGAATAAATAGATAGAAATGTGATAAAGCAACAATAGCAAATTGTTAATTGTCAACTCTAGGTGTGGATGTGTGCACATTCATTCTGTAATTTTTCAACTTTCCTGTATGCTTGAAAACGTTCATATTAAGATATTGGGGGAAAGGTTTGCAAAGTCCTACATACAGAAACCTGTTTAACTCTGTGTTTCCCAAACTTCTTTTTTCAACAAAACAAAACAAACAACCCCTAAGGAAAATGTACATACTCTGGGAAAGACTTCTTATTTAGATTTAGTGTACATCTATTTTGATTTTTTAAATAAGAATGGTATACCACACCCGTTGTTGCAAAACAAACCACCTCCAGACACAGTGGCTTAAAATAACAATTTATTATTTCTCACGATTCTGTGAGTTTACTGGAGCTCAGCTGGGTAGCTCTGCTGATCTCACTTGGAAACTTTCATGTATCTTGGCTCAATTGGGGCTGGAATATCCCAGAAGACTCATCCTCCAGGGTCTCTCTTCAGGTGGCCTAGTCTAGACTTCTTCAATAGCATAACGGCTGGAGTCCAAGAGGAGGAAACATTAAGTTGTGAGTTCTCTGAAGGAATGGACCAATTCTCAGAATGTCCCTTCAACATTCCATTGGTTAAAGGAAGTCAAAAGTCCAGCTCAGATTCAAGGAAAGAGGAAACAGATTTCACCTCCTGGTGTGAGGAGCAGCATGTGCATACAGGGAGAAGGGGAATTGATGGCGGTCATCTTTGGAGATTATCACAGAAAAGAGTTGGTACCAAAATTTCTACTTAAAGCAGATTTTATGCCCTATTAAAGATATTTAAAGTTTATAAATAAATAGTTGTTTATCTTAAAAAAACAATCTGGGCAGCCGGATGGCTCAGTTGGTTAGAGCGTGAGCTCTTAGCAACAGGGTCACCGGTTCGATTCCCACAAGGGCCAGTGAGCTGCACCCTCCACAACTAGACTGAAGACAACAAGCTTCCGCTGAGCTTCCGGAGGGGCAGCCGGATGGCTCAGTTGGTTAGAGTGCGAGCTCTCAACTAAGTTGCTGGTTCAATTCCCACATGGGATGGTGGGCTATGCTCCCTGCAACCAAAGATTGAAAACGACAACTGGACTTGGAGCTGAGCTGTGCCCTCCACAATTAGATTGAAGGACAACAACTTGCAGCTGATGGGCCCTGGAGAAACACACTGTCCCCCAATATTCCCTAATAACATTTTTTTAAAAAGCAATCTTTGGTTTTTAGATCACAGAGCTTTATTTGTTAGTTAGCACGTAAGTGTTGATTTGAGATGGAAAGCATTCTGAATTTAAGAGTCAGAAGACCTAGGTGCATATTTTGATTATTACTTACCAGTTGGGGAACTTGGGCAAACACTTGACCTCTCTGAACCTAAGTTCCCTTGTTTGTAAAGTGGGTTTTGTTTTTTTTAAAGAATTTTTTTTTTTTAAATTGGGGAATCTTGGGGAACAGTGTGTTTCTCCAGGGCCCATCAGCTCCAAGTCATTGTCTTCAATTTAGTTGTGGAGGGCGCAGCTCACTGGCACATGTGGGATTCGAATTGGCAACCCTGTTGTTCAGAGCTCGCGCTCTAACCAACTGAGCCATCCGGCTGCCCCTGTAAAGTAGGTTTAATGGTACTTGCCTCATTGAATTTTATTGAGGGCCAAACAGAGATCTTTCATGATTCCCAGAAGAACAGTCCCCAAGGGAACCAGAACTAGAACCAAAGTATTCTAGGAATCTTCAGTAGGATTTCACTCCAGTAGCTGCTATTGATTTGAGTTGGCCAGCCTTGCCAAGACTGTTTCTTCCTATGATCAACTACCTATGTGCTTCCTATTAGCAACTACCAATGCTTCCTCTCTACCATCAGTATTTTGACTTCACCGCACAGCTCTTGATTTCTCATCATTTCAGCCTGCCGTGCATTATCATGGTCCTACCTCATCATGGTCTAGGCCAGGGATTGGCAAACTTTGGCCTCTGAGCCAAATCTGGCCTGCCACTGCTTTTGTAAATACAACTTAATGGAACACAGTTATACTCATTCATTTACTATTATCTGTGGCCTCTTTTGGTTACAAACGCAATGTTGAGTAGTTGCAACAGAAACTATGTGGTCCACAAAGCCTATTTGGCTCTTTAGAGACAGTTTTCCATCCCTGGTCTTATGGCTCCTGTCTCTAGGCATTCATTTAGCTTCTGTTCTCATTTATTCTTTCTTGAAGCATTTCCCAATTCAAGTTCCTAGAAGAGAGAGAACCTAATTCCTCTGAAATCCTCATTCCTCAATCTGAAATGAAATTAGAGCACATCCTCTTTTCACGCCCGACCACTTCATAGTGTGTTGACCAGCTACAGTGAGCCTGTACCTGGGTGACATGTTCTCTCCCACCCTAGTCCAGGTAGCTGTGGCTGAGACGTAGGTAACGTGTAGTCAGTAAAACAGCTGCCTCGGAGGGGCTAGGGCATGGTGGGAGCCAGCACAACTGCAAATTAAATTAAATGAGCTAATATATGTAAAATTATACGGTAATATACTTGAGCCATATATTTATCACGTGTCAAAAGTACTTGCCAATTACGATCAATCTGAAATGAAATACAGCACCCCTGAGATTAATTATATAAATCAGTGACAAAATATGATGTAACATAAAAATTCAAGTCATGTACACTATTACAGCTCTCTGGAAGAATAGGACGTACAGTATTATGGTGTTATTATAGCTATACAACATAAAATATCATTAACATTTTCCAGGAGACAAAAAGTATATGAAAAAGGCTAAATGAGCAGTTAAATTAAGCTTGGATGAGTATCGGCACTACTTAGATGCTAATGATCCTTCTTTCTTACTTGGGAAAAAACCCAACAATTTGCACATTATGAATTATATACTTTCTTAAGGACAAGTTACTATTAACACAGAGTTCTGTAATAACCAGCACTTTTAATAGGTCCTTCTTTCATGCTTTTCCAACTTAAACTGCACCTGCTGGGGTTGCCTCCGTCTGGGGTTGCCTTCTACACTAGATGATGGCTCCAGTTCAGTTCCTGTGTGGAGGTGAACATGACAGTTTTGAAACAGTGCTCTAATCCTTCTAGCAATGTAAAAGGTATGGGACTCAGAGTACCCTTCAGAGAGAAATATGACACCATTTTCAATACAGAAACTTAAAACAAATTTCTATGGGAAAGAAACTGTCAGAACAATGCCTACACCCTCTAACCTAAACAAATTGATAACACACACAAATAGCTTCCAAAATAACTTTATTACTATATAAAAACAAGTCAAGAAAAAATAAATGCATACTTTTTCTACAAAATTATAAAATATTCAGGCAATTTAATATTTTTCCATAAATGTGCTGAGATAAAAAGACAAATTGAAACGTAGAAACCTTTTCCACTTAAAGTTTTCAGGTACCTTGTAAGGGATGAAGAATACTACTAGTTTTCTCTCTTCTATACTTTCCTATATGTAGCTCTAAGACATAGCAGTTAGTTTTCTGTTGAAATTATCTAAAAAAGGGCATGCCAAGATAAAACTTCTATCATACTGCAATAAAATTAGCATAAATCTCTACTTCTTTGAGCTTTTAGAGTTGGCAGTTGTAGTCAATTCCATTGCACTGGGATTTCCAACTAAGCAGGGAAAAAGGCCTAATTGAAAATGAGGCCCTTTATTTTGTCCTTTAGAAAACAGAAACCGCTTGTCAGTATCCCTTAAAAAGTGCAATTACCTTCTTTGTCATTTGATTGTAAGGTCTGAGATGTTGTTTCTGACCATCACAGCTTAAATAAGCCACACAAGGAAAGAAAAGAAAGTACTTTGGAGGGTGGCTTCCGTTAGATACAAGGAGTACAGGAAGCTGTACACTTTGGATAACATTAAATCAAAAAATATGTGCATTTTAGTTTCTCAATAAACTCTTGGAGAGAAAGGCTTTAGTGTGGACTTAGATGAGTGTTAAAAATAAAGCTTTTTTATTTCTTTCTGAAATTAGATTATGGGGTAAACCAAGCCAGACTATCTCTGCAGGTGATACAAGCTATAATTACTTGTGGAGATTTCAATCACTGTTTTGGAATTTATACCTAAGGCTTTCTGCTCCCCTATTCTTTTCATGGGATTTTTAATGAGATATTTTTGGGAGAGATGCTTTAGATAGGAAATATCAGCTTTTGGAAGATCAAGGTACAATTATCATTAGAAGTAAAAGCCCATTAAAAGAGTCTCGAACAGAAAGGTTTTCTAGATATATTTTACAATGCATTGTTTTCACAAAGGCTGCGATAAAGAAAGAGAAGAAGTTCCTATAATATCTGTAAGATTACCTTCACTTTAGCCCACAAGAAAGATAAAATAAAGGGCTAGGATGAGGGGTGCTCAATTATTTTGCAATAGAACAGAATATTCTAACACCAAATCCATAATTAACTTTTTTCACTAATAATCTCTTTCTTGGCCTATATAAAATGGAATGGCAGCTTCAATTCTTGGGGCTGTCACTGCCCCCTGCCCCCAAAAAACTCCTGGAATTTTGTGCACCTCCATGTACTGAAACATCCATTTATGAATGTCTGTTTGTGTGGGACAATGCCTAGCATCGAAATTGTAGCATGCTCTACCCACCTTGAATTTAATTGTGCCTAATAGGTGCCAGGCATTCAGCCTGGCAGTGGTGGCCCTTCTGACATTATTATCAATTTTGGAAATAGAATTAAATAAGAAGAAAATGGTGTTTTGGCAAGGGAATATTGAATGATTTTCCATGAAGCCTATGGGATGTGATGGAATGTATTTCATATTCAATCTATGGAAGTAATTACCAGTTATCCTAAAAGGGAATCCACCAAGCACCAAAAATATCAAGTGTATTTGTTGTAAACTGTAATATTTTTATCCACATTAAAATGTTCCAGTTTAAAGCTGCAGGGAAACCAAAAATCAACCCCAAAATGAAAAGCATCATTTCAGCATAGGCACTACTCTGAGCTTTAATTTAAGTCAGAGCCTAACAGAGGTCTCCACGCATGCAATTTGTCACCTCTGAGTCTCAATTCACTACTAAGAACCCAGAGCTCAAGATACCCCTTAAAATTCCACTCCAATCTGGAAGGACCGTAGCGATTGGCCCCAGGAAGAACCATGAGATAAGTGTCTCCTATTCTCACACCCAAAACGGTTCAGCAGCCAAGATCCTGAAGAATAAAAATCAAATGGATTAATCTTGAAAGCTACAGATGTTCTTGCCCAAACCTTTCTTTGTCACCAAGACACAATTTCAAGATCAAAGCGGCATGCAGGTAGGCCAGGGCGTGCTGGCAGGGGAAGGATGCCCACGATCTATTTCCAGGCAGGGTAGGCCCGTTTCTTTGGTTATTTGAGGAATCTGCCTTGGAAAAGAGAACCAGAAGGTAAACTTGAACAACTCCACTGTACTCCAGCAATTGAAATTTATTCAGGGGTGGGTCAAAGTAGGTGCAAATTAGTATAAGACAGAAAACAAATAGCATAGTGAAGAGGTTAGAATCGTGGACTGAGGAGTCAGACTGCCAGTTTTAAATCTCAGTTCCACCACTTAGAAGCCTGGAGCAAGATGCTAACCTCTCCAAGCTTCAGATCGGTCACCGGTAAAACAGGGATAATAACAATACCTACCTCATGAAGTTTGTCGGGATTAAATGAGCTAATTTTATAAAGTGCTTGGTATAGTGGCTGGCACATAGTATGCAAGTGCCTTTTAAAAAATAAAAACAGAAACGTGAGAGAAAAGCGCTCTTTGAGGTTTACAGAGCAGTTTATGCCACTGAAAAATTCAGGCATATTCTCATTCTAATTAGGTTTGGAATCTGGATCATAAAGTACACCAAGCCCCAGGGAAGCCTTGGGACTCAGTTGAGTTTTGGAAAAACTTCTAGGGCTACCAGGTTATCAAATTTACCAGCCGACAGACACATTCTGAACATGTGTTCCATGCAAAGCCCTATGCTAAATGGTCCTCAACAAGAGGTGACATAACCACAATTTAGAGCTGCTGTCATTTACATTGACCATCTCCTTTCCCATTCCAGTCAGTTCATAGGCGTCGATCAGTACAAACTCTCAAGAAATCCTACTTTATGATTATTGATTTTGTGGAGCTCAATTATCTTACGGCTAATAGGAGAAGCTAAACCACAGAGTTGGTTTTGAAAAGCACGGTTCCATGGCTACACCTCCACGGCATTTTACACGGTGGATCTCTGACCCGCCTCATCAAGGGTGATGTTTCTTTTCCTTGCTGCTGCTTCATTGTTTAACTCTGAATCGGACTTGTCCATGTTGCCAAAGTTGATTGCCATGGAGCCTTCCACTCCCTCTGGAGTGCCTCTGTTTGGCTGAAGAAGTGTAGAATTTGGTTCTTTAGGACGTTTCCACTGTGGTCTGGTGACTATCCAAAAAATGAGGGCTCCGAACAACAGAATTAGAAGACCGAGGGTATTTGTGAAAACACCTTCCGGTGGAAATGCACTGTAGGGGACAGTGTCTTTCCTACTGAAAAAAGAGAGAGTGTCCAATTACAAATAGGGTGATGTAGCACCATGCCAAACAGTCTTGAATTTCTCTGCTCAAAATGCACACTAGTACAGCTTCAATGTAAATTCCTTTAAAGCTTGATATTAAGGAGAAATTTATGCTATAATTCACACAGTGGAATAGTATGGGATTGTTTAAAAGCATTAGCATGAAAATAATATAGCATCTGAACATCTGAACCACTTAAAAATTGAAAAAGGATACAAGAATGTATATACATCATAATTACAATTAATAAAAATATGCACATCAAAAACATTGTAAGGGCATGCATAACTTCAGTAGTTGTTTTAAGAGTAAAACCATTTGTTAGACTTTTTAGTCCTTCTTCAAGCACTTAAAAATGTTATATTACATGTTTTTTAAGAATACTTAAAATTTTTAACATTTAAAAAATTTTGTTACATTTTTATTACCATTATTCATTGAACAAGTATTTAACATTTTATAGCTTAAGTATTACAATTAGAAAAGCTATGTAACTTACAGCGTAAATAACAGTTTCTCAGTCACTCCCATAAGTACTGTTGCAATCACTGTTCCAAAGAGGAAAAGTCCAGAATAAACGTGTATGGGCATGACAAGGGCTCGGAGAGAAAGTGGAGCCAAAGGAAGCAGAAAGATGAAAAAACCTAGGACGAGCTAAACATCAAAAAGAGCAAAAGTTATCATTTAATTTTAAATTTTAAGTAATTTTAAAATTATTATTTTAAAAGCACTGTGAGAAAAATGACAAAACATTTCCTATAGAACCAAGGGCATGAAATGAAAGTAAGCTTTCCCATTCCAGTTCCACTACTCAATAGTAGCATCTATTATCACTTTCTCAAGTATCCAGGAAATTTCTATGTTTATACAAGTGTGTGTGTGTGTGTGTGTGTGTGTGTGTGTGTGTGTGTGTAAAGAGAGTTTTTTTAAGTATAAGTGGGATCTTACTAGTTCTGCATCTTGTCTTTTTCCCTTATAGTAGAGCTTGGAGGTCTTTTCATATCAACACATGCTTATCTAGTTTATTCTTTCCAATGGCTAACATTCTGTTTCAAGGATGTAACACAATTTATTCAGTTCTCTATGGATGGTCCTGTGTTAGTTCTTGCTGTCATTAACAAGGCTACAGTGAACACTCTGGTACTTACTTGTTTGTTTTTACCAATTTCCTTAAGGATGCCAAGTAGGAAGAGAAGTAAAAAAAATTTAAGTCACTAAAACCAAATACAATAGGGCACGTTTAGTCAGGTCAGTCTAAAAAACTATGTAGAAAGAAGTTGACAATTTTGTTTTACGAGGAAGAAGTGAGTTCTGCAAAAAAGTTCTCTCTGTTTCCTTGATAATTCAAACCCTAGTGGAATACTTCTCTGCAGAGAAGCCAGCAAGATTCCTATGTGAACTGAAACCTGCCAACACTTTCATAGTTTTATTCTGTTGCTCCAAACCCACTGCCCCTTAAGTACTTTTTTCTCCTCAAGAAAATAAAGATGATGTAGTGGTCACTGCGTTACTGAGTTTAAAGGAACATTTTTTTTCAGGTAACTATTTAGGGTCTACCACCCTAACGAAACAAGAGAAGAGAGGAGAATGGGGAGAAACACTAACATTACTGTTCATCTTTCCTGACTGAGATCAAAGGACTAACGCAGGATGCCAGAACAATGGAGACAGAAGGGGTCTAAGGCCCTAAAACACGTTTAGAATCAGCTTATAGACAATGATAACGAATGCAGAGTAATCAAAAATGCATTTAATAGGCCGATTTGCATATTTTATTACCTATTTAATACCACAAATGCCTGAATATATTAGAAATGGTTCAGAGGGTCCTAATTCTCCTTCAGTGAATTTTGGTGATTCAATTTATATTGAAAGGCAAGCTTCCTGATATACAGGCTGCGCTTTCTATATGAAAATGTGACTCAGGCAAGTGACTGTCAAGAATTTTCACAAATATATTTCTGTGTGTAAGTCACCATATCTTGTCTATGACTTGCCCATAGAAATATATATTTTCCATATTCCTGTTCTCCTGCCTCTTTTCATTCCTAAGAATCTTACTGTTTTCTTTCATTTCTTTCAGGATTTATCATGTATGTCTCTTGTAATCCTGTAGGGCTCAATGATCTAAGCAGGTAGAACGTTTGAAATTTGCTTACAGGACCCCAGGGCAATTTAATTCTCTTAAATCTTACTTTCGCCATTAAAAAAAAAAAAAATTGTTTTTAAAGAAAATTA
Source organism: Rhinolophus sinicus (assembly GCF_057876585.1). Taxonomy (NCBI): domain Eukaryota; kingdom Metazoa; phylum Chordata; class Mammalia; order Chiroptera; family Rhinolophidae; genus Rhinolophus; species Rhinolophus sinicus. The sequence continues at coordinate 160,546,793 of NC_142517.1, read as the reverse complement.
CTTTTAAAAGTAAAAAATTATAGACTGCTTAACTTTGATTGAAAGTGTTCCGATAATGCCAATTTATAATAATCATTATTTTAAAAAATCTCATTATTTCCTTTTAACCGTCTTAGCCTTACCATCTTATAAGTGGATATAGTAATAAAACCTAATGAACTGAAAATTATGAAATCCCTTTGTCCCTTTAAGTCAGTGGTTCTTGTTTTTTTTTGGTCACCAAAAAAGGATTTATTGGGGAAAAAGAAAGGGTTACCTACTGTATGCACACATGGCAAGTCACATGCATACTCTAAATCAGTGGTTCTTGAAGTGTTGTCCACAGAAGGCTGCATCAGAAACTCTGACAGTGTTTATTTAAAGATATCCCTGGGCCACATCCAGATCTGCTAAATCAGAATTTCTGGAAGTAAGGCCCAGGAATCCGCACTTTAACAGAATGCCCAGGTGATTCTTATGTACGAGGAAGTTTGAAGACTACTGCTTTTGATTCACGCAAATTATTTCAGAGATATGGGTTAAATGCATCTGGAAAATTCCTAAAGGAGCAGGTAGTGGAATGTGCCATTACCTTCAGTCTACAAACACTACTAAGTGCACACAGGCTTCCTGTGTTTAGGAACCATCACCTACAGAAAGCTGTTCTTCACCACCACGTAGTCCTTACAAGAACTAAAGAAATATAAAATCTCATAAAAAGTTATTTGGATGCGAAAGTGACAATGTAGTACGATCCTAATGATGCTTAAAAATTAAATATATATAGATGCGTAATAAAAGCCAAAAGGAAATAATCCAAAATAAAATAACTCTAGATTATGGCCTTACCAGTGATTTTTTATTTTTCTTTATGTTTTCTGTATTTTGTAAATTTTAAAATTAATGTATATTACTTTTATAATTAGAAACAGACAATAAACGTTCACTTTTAAAGTTCCAGTCTTAAATACTGGGGCTTTTCTCAGTTAATTATTACTATCCATTAAAGATAAAAGTGTAGTTTGCTATGCCAGTTTTATCTCACTTTCTAAAACAGATGAGTTTTTTTTCTTTTTAAAGTATGGTATGTGTAAACTTTTAGATATAACAAAAGCTTTTATTATCAAAAGTTATTAATGAGCGCAGGAAGTAACTGCCTACCTAACTTTTGCATTAGGCATGCTTTGCTTTGTTTTGTTTCGTTTTTTAAGTGTAGAGGTAGATTTAATGAGTGAGCAAGTGGTTTATAGATTATAAGGAGGCTCTTCCCAGCTCCTCTTCATCTTTCTTCTATTTTATACGCTCACTCATTCCTTCATTTAAAGCCCATACTGCTGGGCCCCATGCCCAGAGTTTCTGATTCAGTAAGTCTGGACTGGAACCAGAGAATCTGTATTTCTAATTTCCTGATGCTAATGCTGCTGTCACAGAAAGCTCACTTTGAGAAGCTGGTCTTACGTAATTTCCTTGTGTTCTTAAAACATAACTGCACTTTTCTTACAGGGATTAAAAAAAAAAATCTAATCAGCACCAACTAGACTATATCCATAGGTTTGTTTGTTTTTTTGTTTGTTTGTTTTTTATAAAGATGGATGACAGACATTGAAATTGGACACTAAGTCTCCTGTCAATATCCTACCTCCCCTTTCTGTACTGTCTTTCATCACATCCACCTGGCGATACCCTGACCCTGGCTCAGCCGTCCTCAGGACTGTCCTGGTCTGCGCGGTCCTGCTGGAGTAAATCAGTCAAGGAAACTAGCTTCATATAGATTCATGGTTATGATGCTCACTGTTAGAAGGACCTCCGTGCTGCTCCCTAGTCCTTCTACTGTCTGATTTATCGACTCGTCCTCCAGGCTCCCTCATCTTCGAACTTCTGACTCTCCTGTCTGTCTCCTTATTAGCGGCAGAAGATCTTACTACTACTTCACGGAAGAAAAACAGGCAACTTCAGAGAAGAGCCTCAATTGACTGCCACCAAACCAAAAAGTCATTGCAATCCCACAATTCCTTTCTTTCAATTATAATGGAGTTGGTGTTGTCCAGTTTTCCAGCTGTGCTCTGCAATCTGCTTCCTGAAGATTTAGCTATACATTGTTGCATCTTTCCAATATTCACAACATTTCCTTCTCTACTGGTGCCATCCTGTGAGCATGTTAACATGTCCAAGATCCTCATTTTCATTTAACAATGAAAAGAAGTTAGAAAAAAAAAAAGCACCAAACACCTGCCTTGACTGTGTCGCTGTCCAGTTAAGCTCCTCCCCTTCTTACCTAAACCTCTTGCCTAAGTTGTCTCTCTGTTTTCTCACCTCTACACCCTCTTCAAGCCACTGAAATCTGGCTCCTACCCTGCAAGAAAATTGCTCTCCAGAATCATCGGCGACTTCCAGGTCACCAAATCCAATGGACAGTTTTCAACCTGATTTTCCGTGACTTCTCAGTAGCTTCTGACACTCCTTGAGCCCTCCCTTCCCCCTCCAATGTTTCCTTTCTCATCCCCCCACTTGCTGAAGCCTTGCTCAAGTGACTCTTTCTCTCATCCCATCTATCAGTGACTTTCCAAATCTCATGAATTCTATCTCCTAGACACTGTGGGAACTATCCACTGTTCCCACTGCTACTGCTACTCCTCCAGGCCAGCATCATTTCTCATCTGAACCTCTGTAAACAACTGTGAGCTAGTCTCCCTATATGGACTCCAGTCCAGCCTCCAATTCGTCTTCCATACCCGACTCCAGACAGCCTGGCCTCCTTCTTGTTTCTCAAATACAATGAAATTTTACCTACACACTATTCCATCCGCTTAGAATATTCTCTCACCAGCAAACTCATGACTTCAAGTCTTGGTCTGAATTCCTTTATTCCCTCTACCCTATGTTCTGCTCTCCCAGAACATTCCATACTCACCCTGTCTACCCAGTACTCAACGACCTGTCTTCCCCATAAGCTTCATGAGGGTGGAGAGCATGTCTCTCTGGGCTCATGCTCATCTTGTAGAACAATGCATCACCCACAGCCTAGCAAGGTATCCAACACATAGTAGGTAATCTATTCCGTTGAATAACTGAATGGATTCATGAATAAAATTTCACTGATGTAAAATGCATGTTCTTAACCACGAAGGTGCCTATGATCTATAATGGAAATGGAAAATGCCATCTTCAGGTCATCAAGTAGCCTACTCCAAGATTTACACTTGTAATAAGAACAGCTGAGCTGCGTCATTCCAGTATCCTAAGCCTCGGTTGAGCTTTTCCATGTATTTATTTGGCTTAGATTCTTATGATGTTGTGAAGGACATATCAAAAGCCTTAATTTATAGGTGAGCAAACTAAGTCCAGAAAAGTTTAGTAACTTATCCAAGGTCACCAGCACCAAATGGATGAATCCTGTTCAAACTGAGGTCACCCTGATTCCAGGTCCTGTGTTCTTAAACACTACCCGCTCTCTGGATCTGAGCAAGGCAGAAGCCAGGTGCCAAATTTCCACCTGTTAAATGAAAGTCATGAAGTTGTAAAATAACACGTCTGAGAAGCCTAGTTAGCGCACAAATGAAACAACAGAGGATAAGAATCGGGATATTTCAGAGAACAAAAAAGGAATGTTGAGACAATTTAAAATAATATTTAACTCACCCAAGTTTAAGGTAAGAAAAATCTATGGGTGTAGTAGTTGATTACACTAATGGATTAAAGAAGAAAAAAATATTCATCTCAATAGACACAGAAAAGCTTTCAATAAAATTCTACATCCATTCAAGACTTGAGAAGAAAAACAAAGCCTTTTCACAAACTGCAACAGGAAAAAATGTGAAACATCTCTACTCAATAGTAAACTATTAGAAGCATGCTCTTTAAAATAAGAACAAATCAAGGATTCTTATCTCTATTTCTATTCTGTACTTCTTAAATACTTCTATGTATTTCTGTATACTTCAGTACTCCTGTATTCTTCTATACTGCGCTGAGTAGGACACAGAGGAAAAGATATAGGACAAAACTGGCATTGCAGGTAAGTGGCGAGGACAGGGGCAATTTAATAAATGGTGCTGGGGAAACAGTTTACCCATATGGAAAAAAGTGAAGATGGGTCACAACATTACATCATACACTAAGTTAATTCCAGATGAATGCCATATGAATTAAGTACTTAAATATCAAAAACAAAAGTTTAATACTCTTAAAAGAAAACTTAAGGGAACTGTAATATAACATTTTGGCCATTTATAGGCTTTCTCTTAGGCCAATGGTTCTCAGCATTAGCATGCAGCTGAATGACGGGGAGGGCCGAGGAAAGCCCATATTACTTTCAGAGTTTCTGATCCAACAGGTCTACAGTACAGCCTGAGAATCTGCTTTTTTTTTTTTCTTTTAACCTTAAGGTAGGAAAAGATTTCATAAACAAGTTACCAAAACAAAACATAATAACCTTAAAAGAAAACATGATGAATTTGTTTCATTAAAACTGAGAATTTATAAAAAAATACTAACAAAAGAGAAACATACAAGCTTCAAACTAAAAATATATGCAATACATACAAATGAAAAAGAATTTGACAGATCTACAAATCTTTAAGGAAAAGAAAAGCTCATTTTTTTCAACTGGACAAAAGATACGGACAGAGATCCTAGAAGAGAAACATGACTAATCAGTGAAATAAACACTAAAACCACAAGAAGACATCATTTTAGACCAACTAGTTTGCAATAATTAAAAATTTGAAGAGGATGCCTGTTGGCAAGGATGTGTTATATGGGAACTCTTATATACTGCTGGCAGGAATATATAATAATTGGGGTCAACTACTTTAAAACAATTTAGCATTACTTTTTTAGTATGAGTATATAATTCCATTCCTAAGTATACACCCAGAGAAACCTTGGCATATGAAAACCAGATGTGTATATGAATGTCAATGAAACATTGTAACAGAAAACAACTGAAAATAGCCCACATGTCTAACAGCAGAATAGATAAGTAAATTTGTGGTATATTTATACAATGGAATACAAAAGTAAAAATGAATTATCTACATCTAGTAGAGGAAGCAATATAGTTGAATCAGTACAATTTTAAAAAGGTTGTAAAAAAAAAAAAGGTTTGAAAAAACAGTCTCATAATATATGTATTCTATTGCCACCTAAATAGTGGTGGCACTATTGCCTAATAGTGGTGGCAATATTGCCACCACTATTTAGGTGGCAATAGAATACATATATTATGAGACTGTTTTTTAAAAAGTTAAAGCAAGATTAAATACTATATTGTTTAGGGATTCACAGTGTATGGTAAAATTATAAAGAAAAACAGGGAATGAGGAAAAGAAACTTCAGGAGAACGGTCACCTCTAGGGTTGGGATGGTTAGAAAGATGTGGGATGAAGGTGACTACGGGTCCTATGTTTTCTAAATTAGGTTGGATGGTGGAATAATGGGAATTAATTTTATTGTGATTCATGACTTCTACATACACACAATAGTTTGCTATTTTTAGAAAATGCCCCAGAGGCCATGTCTGACAAGTAGAAAAGAATGCTACACTTGAAATGCTTTACAATGCATAGATACAGACATACATAAGGAAGCATGAAGACCTTTCAGCTTTTTGGTTGTATTGTTTTGTTGCTTGCCGCCGCCCTTCCCTCCTTCCTTTATTTAATGAAATCACCTAGACTCTAGCTTCACGTGGAAGGTAAATTCTGATTTTACACATAGCAGCCAAACCAAACCCCAGTAGCACTAAGGTGAGAGGCTCTGAACTTGATCATCTCTCCCATGTCCTTCAGACTCTGTGGTAGGTTTGCTTCTTGAGTTGTACTGAGGGGGAGTGCAAACCGACCTCACAAAATCGGATAAATGGTCTGCACGCTATTATGCTTTGCGACTGAAGTGCACAGCAGTTATGATTGTGTAAGCGAGCCCTAAGCAACAGCTGCACTTGCTCCCGGCAGGATTTCCTGCTCTCTACCCACAAGTGGCAGCTCCAAGAACCTCCACTTAGAGACAACTCAGCTTGTTTCAGAAAGAGACACAACTTCCCCTTTTTACTCTTAAACTACGGAATCTGTAGAAACACCTCTCTGACAAAGCATATTTTTGTGGCTCATGTAGTTTCACAACTAGGCATATGGAGGCTGGTATCTTTGTAAATCATAATAAGGACAGAGCTTAGCTCCTATCAGAAGTGAAGAAAGGAAGGTTGGAATTGGTTTCTTTCCACTGGGAAAGGAAATGCTCTTTAATTTCTTCCTGAGCAAACCTGGGTGATCTGTTCTATCACTTCTATAGAGAAGCAATGAAAATAGCGTAAAAACAGCTTTTGTGCAACAAAAAAACAAAGCTGGAACGTAGTCATCTTTCCCAGAAAAGGAACAGGAAACCATTCACCTGGTTCTGGAAAGAACAGCCAAAAGGCACTAAGCGTGACATGAGTGCTCACAGCCTTTGGTGAGGGGATGATGTTTGCTTATTCAGTTTGAACAGTTACATATATATGATTTTTATGTAACACATATGATTCACTTATATTTGAAAAAAAAAAAAAAAGAGCCACACGTTCAAGTGAAACAAGATGTTTTAAAAATTATTAATCTCCCCAACCAATCCCACCCACCCTCACATATAAAATATGGTATATATGCCCATATTTTTTTACTCATCTACACATATATGCTTTTTTCCTTTCTTTCCTTTTTTTCCCTCAACAACGACATTTTGCTATATATATTGCTCTCCAGTATTTTTTATAATGAAGCACATATGGATTTCACTGTTGGTCAGTGGTTATAGCTATGTTCTTCATAATAGCTGTATAATAACCAGCAATACGGCTTTACCACAGATTATTTAACCATTCTCTTATTTGGACATTTATTTGCTTCCTATTTCCTGCCTATACAAACAATGCTACACTAAATATCCTTTTTAGAGTTCCTTATGGAACAGTTTTTATTTCCATTCCCTCAAATGTGTGATATCTAGGTCAAGTAGTAGGCTTATTTTTCTAAATCAATAGATATTAACAAACTACTTCCCTAAAATTTTCTGACAATTCGATTTCCCATCAGCAGTGTAAGACAGCACACTTTACCTTACATCCATGCCAGCAATGAACATGACTGTTTGTTGTTCTGTCAATCTCAGGAGGAAAATGGTATTTTATTTCCATTTCCCTATTCTTAGTGAGGTTGGACATTTTATCACATGGTTCTTGGTGATATAATTTTTTCTGTTTTAAATTGCTTGTTCAAATCTTTTGTTCATTTTTCTATTAGGTTGCCTTCTTATTATTAATTTTTAGGAGTTGTTTTGTATATTAAACACAGTAAACCTTACCACATGGTATGATTATTTCCATATCTCTTTGTGCAGTTTCTGTTAACTTTGTTATCTTTTGTCACGTAATTTAAAAAAAAAAATTTGTAGTCAAATTATGTCTTCCTTTTCCTTTATGGTTTCGGGTTTCTTGTTAAATTTATGGCCTCCCCTATTGCAGATTTTATGGGTTACATGCTTCTTAATTTTCTTTTTCTCTTTTCTTTTTTTTTTTTTTAAATATTTAGACCTTTATCTGGAATTTTTTTTGTCATTTGTATGATGTACAGAGTCTTTTTGTTTGTTTACTTTCTTCTAAATTGATTGCCAATTACTATGGTAACATTAAATAAGCATTCTTTCCCCACTAAATTGAAATACCATTGTGTCACAGACAAAGTTCTCATACATGCTTGGACTGCTTCTGTCCTCTCTGTTCTTTCCATGAATGTATTTTGGGTTTTCCTATGTTAGTAACTTGTTTTTAATAAGGCAGGTTTCTTTTCACTTCTTTTTCAAAATTTTCATGGTTATCCTTGGATATTTGTTCTTCCACATAAAGTTTAAGACTTCCATTGGGCTTAAAATTAAAGTCACACTTAACATTAATATTAGTTGAAGAGAGAATGATATTTCTATATTAATTTTTCTCTTTCCATAACAATTTTTCTCTCATCATACTATGTTTTCTTTTTTTAGTAAGATTTTATAGTATTTTACATATTTTGCATATAGATCTTATACACTCATTGTTCAGTTTATTCCTAAGTATTTTATAGTTTTTTTTAATCCATATTATAAATGGATTCTATTTCTTATTCTAAATCGTTACTCTAGTATAGGCAAAAGTTATTGATTTTATATCCAGTCACTTTTCCAAATTCTCTTATCACTTCTAGTCGTTTCTTGGGTTTTTAGACATATATTATATTACCTGCAAACACAAAAAAAGTCACAAATGCTCTATTATTTATACAGAATTTTTTTTTTTTCATTATCTTGTATTAGCTAAAACCCTTAAAGTAGAATGATGATGGTAGCAAGCATCAATGTCTTATTTACTTTTTTTAATGGAAACATCTTCAGTATTTCAGTTTAAGCTGATGGTTGCTGTTGGATGTTGGTAAAGGTGTTTATTATCAGAGCTACCCACTGAGATGTGGAAGTGTATAGCACACAATGGGGTCACATCTAAGAGCTGTTTGTTTTCTCTACTGGAATTGTTTACAGTATCTATTCCTTGAAGGTCAAAGGTATAAAACAGTGGGAACTTGATGCCTTTTTTAGGGATAGATTTCAAATGACCTCACCAATTTCTTCTAATGTTATTGGTCTGTTTAGTTTTTCTGATTCTTCTTGGGTCAAATTTGATCTTAAAAATCTACTTAAGATTTTTAAGTATATTACCATATTTTAATTTAATCATTTGTCCTAATTTAAAGTATTGTTTGTATCTATGATCATATTTTTTTCCATTCTGAATGTTTTATATTGTATGGTTTGATTTTTTCAATCAGGTTGACAATGGTTTATCTATTTTATTTTAATTTTTTAAAGAACCAGCTTTTAATTTCATTTATAACTTCTTCTATCTTTTATTTATAGTTGTGGTAAGCTAAATCAAGACCCTCTCCTTCCCAAAAGATGTCCATACCATAATCCCTGGAAGTTGTGAACATGTTATGTTACTGGCAAAAGACACTTTGCAAATGTAATTAAGGTTAGCAATTTTATGATTGGGAGACAACTCTGGATTATCTGACTAGCCCAATCTAGTCACATGAGCCCTTTTAAAAACAGCAAACTTTCTCTGGCTGGAAGAGAAGAAATGAGAAGGAAGAAGAAGTCAGAGAGGCTCAAAGCCAGTGAGATGGATTCAGTGCACCACTGCTGGCTCTGAGATGACGGGGCCACGTGCAGGGAAGAGGGAGAGGGAAAGGACACCCTTAGCTGAAAGCCACCAAGGAAACAGGTACTGCAGTCTTATAACCGCAAGAATTGGATTCTGCAAATAACCTGCATTAGCTTGCAAGCTGATTCTACCCCCAAAGGATACCCATAAGAGCCCAGGCCAGCCAACACTGTGATTTTGGCCTTGTGAGACCCAGAGCAGAGAAACCAGGCAAGTCAATCTGGGCTTCCGATGTACAGAAATTGTGAGGTAATAAATTTGTGTTGTTTTAAGCCACTCAGTCTGTGGTAATTTGTTATGGCAACAATAGAAAACTAACAACACTATTCATGGCTTTCTTGGGGGAGAGGGGGCAGTCTTTATTTACATTTCCTGTTTTATTTTGCTGTTTCCTTTTAGTTTTTTAAGTGGATACTAAGTTTATGTTTTTTAAGTTTACTTTCCAAAAGATAGTGTCTAAGCCTATGTTCTATGAGAACCATTGTAGCTAAGACCCATAGACTTTAGAATACGTATTCTCTTTTTTGCTAATTCCTAGAGATTTCTTAATTTACATATTAAGATATAGAGCAGAGTATAAATTGGTTTTTTAGAGAATTTAGATTACAAGGCATAAATTTAATAATAAAAAAGGCATATCTGGTATAGAAAGTTTTTTTTAAAACTTAGCTTTAAAATATTATTACTGTACAAGAAATGCATATGTGCCTAGAAGATATAGAAAGTAAAAAAGAAGACTAATCAACTGGAATCCAGCCACCCAGAGGTCAACAGTGCTAACATTCAAGTGCATATCTTTCCAGATGCTCAAAGAACGCCTTGGTGTATAAGTAACTCTGTAGAGGCATTTATTTAGTCCATTTTAACTACTGTACTCAGAAGCACAGAACCCTATCACAGGGAAACTATGAAGAATTTGGGTGGTTTCCATTCTGTTCCCCAGAGACATGGCCTTCAACTGAGGATGTGCAAACACAGGCTGAGTGATCGTGGGGACATCGTGGAAACAATGGAACCAAGGGCTTGTGGGGAGTGCCCAGGACTTCCGCAGACCTGGGTCCAAGTCCAGGCTCTGCCATTAGCTGTGTAACCTGTGCATCCTCAGTGTCCATATAGGCTATCTTACTTAAAAGACTGTATGAGATGAGTCGAATGCTTCACACAGAACTCAGGCTGTAGAATTCTGCATTCTGAGGCGGCGCAAAGGAAGTGGAGCAAAGCCAGAGGAACGCACCACTGGAAACAGAATAGACAGCTGAGAAAAGTACTGAAGAGATGCCAGTAAGTCAAGAGTGTCCCCAAAGCCACTGACAGCATGTCCAAGGCCCCTGCTGTTGCCATCCTACCCTGTAAAGGGAGAGGCTCCACCAGCTGATGGCACTGCAGGAAGCTGCCTCCCAGATGTGAGGCAGTGGCTGAGAACACTGAAAGAAAAATCAACCTCAAGGACAAGAGAGCTGAGCTAAGCTCCAGCTATCCACTTTGAAATCTTTTCCTTGTTCCTTCTTGATCAGGGAGATCATGTCTGATGCATGCAGGGTTTTCTCTGTGCTTCTCTCCTACTACGTTTCCCTGAAAATAAGACCTAGCTGGACAATCAGCTCTAATGTGTCTTTTGGTGCAAAAATTAATGTAAGACCCAGTCTTATTTTACTATAAGACCGGGTATAATATAATATAATATAATATAATATAATATAATATAATATAATATAATATAATATAATATAGACTGGGTCTTATATTATTTTTTGCTCCAAAAGACGCATTAGAGCTGATTGTACGGCTAGGTCTTATTTTCGGGGAAACACGGTATCTAGCACCCAATCCTTACTTCCAGATATGATAATGAAAACTTAATTAATAGTGTCCATACAGACATTAACTTTTATTTGATTAACATTCAAAAAGCCTTTCTTTAAGAAGAAAAATGACAAATGTCTGGTAAGAGGTCCTTTTTTTGAGAGGTCATACATTCATATATTTTAAGATGTACCTTGTGGATTCCCTCCAGTTTCTTACTTTTCCTCTATCTACAGAAAAGTAAAGTTCAAAATGATGTCCCAATAAAGTAGTTGGATATATACTGTACTAACTAAAGAAGGGAAGTAAATCAACATAGTTTACAAAGATTTTTCAACAAAGTAGTTAATGCCAAAAAGACTTTTAAAATTCACCTTTGTTTTAGTGACTTAGAACAGCCAAATTTCTATCACACTCTATTATGTTTAAATACTGTGCTCTCAAGAGTATGTGGTTTTAGTAAGCGAAGGGAAGAAAGAGGAAAAATAAACACTAAGCCTTCAAAATGTAAAGAAACAAAGAGATATAAGTTCATCTCTTCGCTCATAAAGTTAAACCTAGAAAATAGAAGTGACAGAATGTGGGAAAGAAATCTATAGCTCTTATCTATGCTAGTTTATTTAGCACATGAAAATTTAAAGTCCCAACAATGGCAGTCTAGATGTTATCAGCTAACAATTTCCTTACATACATATGCCTATATTTAAAATATCACATTCAAGCTCATAGATTACAAATTCTGTGCCCCCTCAGGGGAAAACACTTAACAACGGAAACAAGTGGAACAAAGACTAATGGGAATGAGAAGATGATTTCCAACAAACTATTAACGTATAGAAAACTTTTACAGAATCTGAATTGTGTTTTGTATCTTGTTTATAAATATACTGAGACACTTACCTGTAAGATGTAAAGTATGACAGCTGTCATTCCAACCCAGCTATGCAGACTGTACATATTGGGGATATTGGAAGCATTGTGGTAATCAAAAACAGCCACCAGAGAAATAATTGCAAGAATGGCAGCAATGGTGTTTAACCCTGCGTGGATGAATTTCATCAGGAGCTTGCTGCATTTCCAGGTCCATGGCAGTCTGTATACAATGATGGCTAGAGAGAGAAGAAAGGGAGAATACGGTTTTGAGGGGTTTTTAAAAAATTATCACAAGATAAACAATTTGATGCACTGAACTCTTCCTTCCACGAAACCCTTTTCTCTTGGCTTCTGCTTCTCCCCTCTTCCCTGCCTCTCAATGGTTCCTTCTTGGGTTTTTTGCTGGCATCTTCTTTATTCCCAACTTGTGGAAAAAACTTTGGTGCTTCTCAGGCTCAGTCCTAAGACTTTTTCTCCCTCTGCACTCTCCGTGGGTGATCTCATTTACTCTTTCACTGAAATGCTACCTACACTGCAGGGACTCCAAAATTTGTATCCCCAGCCCAGAACTTTCTTCCAAATGCCAGACCCACATAATGCAATGGGGAGGATATCCCCATTGACATTTCTATATAGATGCTTCCTAAATATCTCAAACCTCACACATCCAAAACTAAATTCTTAATCACATGATCTGGTTTCTTTGTATAAATGTTTTAGATTGACAAGAAAAAGGCAAACTAAGGATTAGAAATATGTGCAAAAGGTTTTAAATAGAAGAAAGAGTACATCCAAGCTTCCATTCAAGGTGATGGAGTAGGTAAATGCTGTACTCACCTCCTCCCTTAACCACCTCAAAATTACAACTAAACTACAGAAAAGCCATCATGGAGAACCACCTGAAGTCTGGCTAAACAGAAGTCCTATAACTAAGGACATGCAGAAAAAGCCACATTGAGACTGGTAGGGGGGATGGAGATAGGAAAGGATTGGCCCACACACACGTGGCGGTTAAAAATCAGAAGAGATATCTCGGCTGTGGTGCTCCCCCCTGAGTAGTGAGGAGCCCCAGCCCCATACCAGGCTCCCCAGCCAAGGATTCTAGAGCTGGGGAGAGTTGTCCCATAACTTCTGGCTATGAAAACCAGCGGAGATTATAGCTGAGTGAAACAGAGGGTGTCTGGAGTCCCAGGCATTCCTCTTAAAGGGCCTGCACATGGACTTGCTCACTGATGGGCTCACTTGCTCTGAGCTCCAGAGTTGGGGCAGCAGCTTGAAAGGCATCAGGGACATACGGGGAGGAACTTAATTGTCCAGCTTCAGGGTGAGGGCTGAAGGAGTGTCTCACTTTGCCATTTGGTTTCTTTGTTGAGCCCTTCCCCCACATAGCATGCAAGCACAGGCACAGGCAAGCACCACATCTTAGTCTCCATCCACTCAGCTAACATAACACCATTCACCCCTTCCTGCTGATTCCCTGAGACCCTGCCCCACTCAACTCGTGAGCCCACTCAAGCCGCTTTCAGTGGCTTTTCTGTACCAATGGCCTGTCTTAACTCATGCTTCAGGCTCAAAGCTCCAGAAAAAGAACTAAACAAAGCAGAGACAAGCAATCTACCAGATGCATAATTTGAAACTCTGGTTATAAGGATGCTCAATGAGCTCAGGGAGAACTTTAACAAAGAGATAGGAAGCATAAAAATGGAGATGAAAACCGTAAAACAGAATCGGTCAGAACTGAAGAATGCAATAACTGAAAGGAAGACTACATCAGAAGGAATCAATAATAGGTTAGATGAAGCAGAGATCAAATCATTAATTTGGAAGATAAGGTAGCAGAAAACACCCAATCAAAACAGCAAAAAAGATAATAATAAAAAAAATGAGGAGAGTTTAAAGGGCCTCTGGGACAACATTAAGCATACCAAAATTTACATCATAGGAGTACCAGAAGGAGACAAGAGAGGGCAAGGAATTGAAAACCTATTTGAAGAAATAATGACGGAAAACCTCCATAACCTGACGAAAGAAATAGACATACAAGTCCAGGAAGCACAGAGAGTCCCAAACAAGAGAAACTCAAAGAGGCCCACATCAAGACACATTATAAATAAAATGCCAAAGGTTAGAAACAAGAGAGACTCCTGAAAGGAGCAAGAGAAAAGCATTTAGTTACCTACAAGGGAGCTTCCATGAGACTGTCAGCTGATTTCTCAACAGAAGCCTTGCAGTCCAGATGGGACTGGCACAAAATATTCAAAACGATGAAAAGCAGGGACCTACAACCAGGATTACTTTACTCAGCAAAGCTATCATATAGAAGGACAGATAAAGAACTTCCCAGACAAGAAAAAGTTAAAGTAGTTTGTCACCACTAAACCAGTATTATACGAAATGTTAAAGGGACTTCTTTAAGAAGAAAATAAAATTTAAAAAGATTTAAAAAATATGAATAATAAAAAGGCAATAACTACATGTCTATAATTACTTCAAATGTAAATGCATTAAATGTTCTAATCAAAAGACACAGGGGTGGCTAAATGGATAAGAAAACAAGACCCTCACATATGCTGCCAACAAAAAACTCACTTCATATTGAAAGACACACACAGACTGAAAGTAAAGGGATGGAAAAAGATATTTCATGAAAATGGAAATGAAAAAAAAAAAAAAGACAGCTGGGGTAGCAATACTTATACCAGACAAAATAGACTTTAAAACAAAGGCTATAACGAGACAAAGAAGGACCCAGCAACTTCACTTCTGGGTATTTATCCAAAGAAACACAAAAGAGAAATTCAAAAAGACATATGTACCCCTATGTTCATTGCAGCATTATTGACAATAGCTTCTGATCCCAATGGGCCCAGGCAGTTATGAATTTTTAGTCCCTATATCTACTTGAGAGTTTCTATCTCTTCTTTCAGTTTCTTGCTTAGGCTGGGGTGCATACCTCCAACCTCTTCCCTCCATCATCCAGCCTTATCTTTTATTCCTACTGGCTCTAAGTTCTTATAAATTTTTATGTTGGCAAAAATCTTTACCATCTCGGTGCTGAGCACATAGCAGCCTGTTTATTATTTTCTGCGTGATTGAAAGAGTTTGTAATAGTTTCAAAGTTAAAACGATATTTTTGTAAGCTTGCAACCTCATAGCAAACTAATCTCAATGACTAAATAGGCAGCTTGTGGAAATCTGAGGGGCACTCATGAGTGAGGCACAGAGTTTTCAGCATCTATCCTGGCTATAGAGAAGCTCTGTTGGATAGCTGATCATGCTCCAAAATGCTCTCTGGATAAACAAAGGATAATTGCAAAATGTTGCATTTCCCTAAGATGTTTACATCCTTTAAAAAAAATGTATAAATAACCAAAATGTGGTGGACTTTAGGAAAAAGGGGCAACTTTAACAAATCAAACCACGTTCTTAAACAAGAAGCTATTCTCAACACTTATAAAAACTGCCTGGAGAGCATAATTTAAATATTTCTTGCTTCTTTGGCTTGGCACTTACCTAAACATCATTCCTGAGGTTCAGTGGAAGGAAGAAAAAAGTCCAGAAACCCATTAGGAGGGAAAATGCTATCAAACAGCTACTTGTGATTGAAACAAGAGTTTTCTGTTTCCCCAGAAAATGAAGGGAACCATGAATACCTACAGATGCTCCTTGATTTACGATGGGGCCACGTCCTAATAAACACATCATGAGCTGAAAATATCCTTAAGTCAAAACTGCATTTAATACGCCTAACCTGCCAAACATCAGAGCTTAGCCTGACCCACCTTAAACATGCTCAGGACACTTACATTAGCCTACAGTTGGGCAAAATCATCTACCACAAAACCTATTTTATAATAGAGTGTTGAAAATCTCATGCAATTTATTATGCATATCACTTTTGCACCATCATGAAGTGAAAAATGTTTGTCCAAGTGTATGTGGGGAAAGGACCACTTGGAGGGGGAGAAATGTCCCCAAACATAGACAACAATTAGACTCTAGTTCTTTTATGTTTAAATTTTGTGATTCATGAGGGTAGAAGCCTGTCTATCGTGTTCAACATCAGACCTCAGCATTTAGCACAGCACATAGTAATAATTCAGTATGTGCTGAATAAATAAATTTTAATAAAGCACACTAATTCATTCAGTATTATCCAGCGCATACGTAGATCCTCTTTTAAAATGCCACAATCAAAAACTCAAGACAATTGGTACTGCTGACCCAAGGGTTAGCTCATGAAAGACCAAACAGCCCTTTTAAATAAGTAAAAAGTATTCTGCACTTAGATCCACCTGAACAGCTTTAGGTTAAGGATTAAGTGAACCCCCAAATAAAATAGTAGTAAGTTATGAGTTTGAAATACACCGGAATTTAAAACTCTTACAAATTCTAAATCCGGTGTGCCCAGTACACTTTTCTTAGCTCTTTGAATAAAGGATTATTTTGCCCTCCTTGGTAGAATGTTCAGAACAGAATTATCAAGCTTTACATCTCATTTCTCTGTGCATCCAAGAATCTACCTGACTCTATCCAAAGGACCTCTAGTTTAAATGTAAAAGCAGAGAACGCTTTTTAAATAAACTTCTTGAAGACTCCTGCAGTGCCTGTCAAAGAGAATCTGAGCTTTGAAACTGTGCATTCAAACTGCCTCATTGCATGAATATCATGAAACCAAAATCCTTTGGTGAAACAAAATGAAGGAAGTGATTTGGATGATTTGTTTTAGTATCTTGGCACTAGAAGCATCTCTTTGTAGTGACTGAAATCTTTACAAAGGCGGCTACTTGGTACCAAAATGTGTATGAAAAAGTGTACTTGAATTTTGCCATTAATTGGCTAGACATTTACAAATATCCAAGAAATTTTGTTTTTAGAAACATCAGCTATATTTTCTTGTGCTTCATATCAAAATATTATGACAGATTAGAAATAGTACTGGCTTTGATATTACTTGGTTGCCTGACCCTGGCCAGACATTTGATCTTTAAAATTAGGAGTTGGACCTGAAGTCCTAGCCAACTCTAAATAGGGTGCAGGTTTTCTAGAAGAAAACCAAAATTTGGCTCTATTTCAAGTGGGAACAGCTTATAGACAGGGCTGCTGTGTCTGGCATACAGTCCCACCCCTTCAGCTTAATAAGGGTATGCTGAATAAATAGGATAATATATGAAGAAAATGAATGCATGAATGACCAAATGAATGAATGAGTGAACTTAGAAAACTGTAACTGAAGTCTGTACAGCCATTTCAAAGCTCGTTTCAACCTTTTAAGAAAGTTTCTATATGAAGAAAAAAGTTATAACAAAGATTTCTAGTCTATCTTTCTTAAAAGCTCATTTTACTTATTAAGAAAAAATTTTAAAACCCCACAAAGTCAAGACAGAAAACTTGAATAGAGGTCACTTGAAAACTGGAAGGTATATACTAGATTTGGTCCACAGGTGTGTTTTCTTTGATTAGCACAATGTTTTGTGGGTTTTGTTTTGGTTTTGTGGCTTTTTTACTTTAAGTTGGAACCAATTTTTAAAAATCTGGATTCTCCAGGAAAATGGGAAGCTCTAGCAACGTTGAGCTGGCACCGTCATCTAGCCACAATCCACTGGAACTAAGTAGAGGTTTCCTATTTTGCCAGGAGTAGACACTCTCCAATTTCCTACAGTTTCCACCCCTCCCCAAGGTATATACCAACACCCTGCTATATGAGGATCTGACCTATGGTTAACTGCCCTCATAAACAGATAAAGTGGTTTGTCCCCAATCTTATTAAGCAACATTGTTTATAATAAACATGACCTCCGACTGCTAAATTGTGTCTAGACTGGGAGGAATAATGAAAAAATTATAAATACTTGATGGGAATGACATGCTTTGGGCTTCCCAGAGTGCAGTGTTAGCTGTTATATCCTGTATTTGTTTCCTAGGGCTACCATCACAAATTATCAAAAACTAAGTGGCTTAAAACAAGTCTTGTGTGTCTGACTGTTGAACCCAGGAAGACACCCTGGTGGGTGCTATACACCCAATCCACTTCATCTATTTACTTTATGGGATGTCCTTGTAGGTACGAGCCCTGGTTTAAAGGATTGGCCAAACTTTCATTAATCTAGTAAACATGTACTGAATGCCTATTATATATTATATAATGTTCTAAACACCATAGATACAGCAGGGAAGAAAGCAGACAAAATCCCTCCCCTTGGGGAGCTTCCATTCCAGTAGGAGAAGACAAACAACACATGACTAAATGATTTAACAAGTCAGTGGTCAGAATTTGGATAATACTGTATTTTTTAATTTGGAGCCTATGATTTTCTGATGGATTGGAGGAGAATTATGGAAGAAGAAGGAGAATCAAGGACGACTGTGTAGCTTTGTCACGAACACCTAGAAGGATGAGGTTGCTATTTACTGACATGGGGCAGCCTATGAGAGGAGTGGTTTTTAGGGACATGAGGAAGGTTGAGAGTTGAGATTTGAATGTCTATTTGACCTCCACGTAGAGTCTGAGTAGACAGATGAATATTTGGGTCTAGAGTTCAGGGAAGAGGTCCAGGCTAAAGATAAAAATATAGGAGAGTTCGATGACTAGATGATATTTAAAGCCATAAGACTATATATGATTCCCGAGAGGATGGGTGTATCAAGAAAGGAGAAGTGGTCAGAAGACTGAGGCTTGGACAATCTAACCTTAAGCGATCAGGGAGAAGAGGAGGAACCAGCAAAAGATGCTGAAAGAAGTAGCCAGTGAAGAGAGAGGAGTCAAAAGAGTCAGGTGTCCTGGAAGCCAAATAAGGAAAATGTCCCAAGGACAAGTAAAGGGTCAGTTATGGGAAAGGCTGCCTTCTGGTCAAACAAGACCAACAATGAGAACTGAGCACTGGAATTAGCAATGTGGAGGTCACTGATTTCTAGGTTCAGAACGATTTTGGAGGAGCAGTAGAGTGAAAGCCTGAGTAGAGTAGGTTTGAGGGAGAATAAGAGGAGAGCGATTGGAGACTGCAGGTAGTGACAAAAACTTCTGCGTTAAGGCAAGCAGAGAATTGAGGCAGTAGCTGAAGGAGGAATATGGGGTCATGTTGTGGTTGTTTTTAAGACACAGATATTACAACATGTTGGAAATAATCCAGTAGGGGGAGAAACTCAATGATGCAGAAGGAAAAGGGGAGAATCGGTAATGTCCTTAGGGAGGCAGAGGAGGCACAGATTGTACTTTGGCAATGCAAGTCTAATGAGCTTGAGGCCTTTAGAATCAAGGTGCATAACTGGTATCATATGATGCTCAGTCTTCCCGGACATTGACCAGACCAATGTTTCTGAACTGGCTCAACAGGAGAGTCACTGAGGGGAAGGTAGGGCACTTTTGCTTTAGATACAACTATTATCATCACACACGAGTGGCTGTAAAATTGCATCTTGTTACCAACAGTTTAATGATGGTAAAGAAATACTCACTTATTCATTCAACGACTACTTATTGGCCTCCTGTGTACCAGTTTTAGGTGTCATTCTAGGTGCTGGAGTACAACAGTGAGCAAGATAATCATGTCTAAAACATTTTTGTTCATTATGTTATAAAGAGATCTGCCTGCATTTATTTATAACAAAAAAAAATGTGCTTTGGGTTGCCTTGAATTGTCTCTATACCTTGTGAAAACCCTTGTTTCACTAAGATTGATAGGTTTTATTATCAATGGTGTCCCCAAGGTTGGTTTTGGAGTAGGTATTTGGGACACTTTCTCCATTATCTTCTTTGCCAGGTTTTACCCAAGAGCCCTTTCAAATATATTTAAGTGGTCTTAGAATTTGGTCACTTTTAGATACATTAATAGGATATCCCAACTGCCTTTTAAGAACTACTCTTAATTGTTTTTAAGTGTTACTTAAATGTAGTTACAGTCTCTCACAAAAGCAAGTTGAGATCATTATACTATTCAATTTCTCTTCCCTCAGTTTGTACAGTAAAAAGAGTTCTACATGTGGAAAAGTAAGGAGTATAGAATTGCTGAGACTGCTTTTCACTAAATTTATAAACTTGAATTTTCTACTTTTACTAAAGAACACATTCCATCTTGTTGAACCTTTTAAAAGGTCAACTGCCACTTTGAGAGCACTCATTTGTTCAGTCTTCTGTGGCCTTCTTTTCAAGGTTTGTTTCTCTGATTTCCTGGCAGTATACCTATTTCGTGGGAAACATTCCTTTTAGAAAAGCACAAAGCCTCTTCTAAAGTTCTCTCTGAAACTCTTCTTCATTCATGTTCACTAGATTTCCTACTGGTTTAAATTTTATTTCAGTCTGTCATATTTTATTTTAGGATACATACATTTTCCAAAGTATACTTCGAAAGAGAGAGAGAGAGAGAGACAAAGAGAGAGAGAGAGAGAGAGAGAGAGAGAGAGAGAGAGAGAGAGAGAGAGAGAGAGATTTATTTTGTAACTTCTTTGTTAGCCTTGCTCTCTTCAGACCTTACTTCTTAACAGGTGTTTCAAAAGACTCATACTTGTTCTCACATACTTTCAAACATTGTTTACTGTTTGTATATTATACCTATAAAGCATTTAATGCTTAGAGTAGTAATAACTGTACATATTTTAGCTTTCTCTTCCTAATCTCTAAATATTTGTGTACCACAGAAGAACTCAATTACATCATGTTCATTATTAGAGATTTGAAATAGCATAGCCTAAAAATGTTCTCCCTGAAGCAATGATACAGTAAAAACAGTCTGTTACAACACAGCTAGTCTGTAACATGTGTGTTTCCCTCCTGGCCTATAAAGTCAACTGTTTATTCCTAGTCCTTCCCCTGGAGCCTTCCTACTATTGGGTGTGAGGAGACGCAGGTGGGCCAAGATTTGTAAGAACTCAGGACTACTTTGAATGTGCCTATAGGCATGAAAAAGTTTATGTTCATGTCAATTAAATGTATTATGTGGTGAAAGCGCTTTGCAAATCTGGAATCCAAATAGTAAACAGGATGGGTAATGTTGATAAGACAAACATTCCAAAACTAATACGAATACAGTAACTATGCTTAAAGAAAACAAGGTTTGCCTAAAAGCAGCAGATGAAAACTTCCAAAATATCCATTTACACATTTTTACTCCAAAGTGAGTATAAACAGATTAAGAAAAGTCCAAATTTTAGAGAATAAGAAATCCTTTTAGGAAAACTGTAATGAACTCTAATGTGAATGAAGAGTTACAAAGTGTATTTTAGATGAAGTTTTTTGCTTCTCTAAAAAGAATGTTTTACAGCAAATAAGCATATTCCCATAAAAACAGAGAAATCAACCTTGAAAGTAAAGACACTGAAAACACACTACTTCTGTGGGTAAGTTACTTAACTGCTCTGTGCCTCAGTTTACTCATATATATATATATATATATATATATATATATATATATATGAAATAATGCATTTAGTGGGCACACAGAAAGTACTCGATAAACGGTAGCTATTGTTTTATGACTTTGTCTCTTTGATAAGTCAGGAAACAAGTAATATCACCTGTGTTTCCCTTACCCTTAATTATGAGACGATATTCCAGAACTTCTGGAAAGGTTCCTGGCGTTAGGAGCTGCTCTGGAGAGTTGGTTGGAAGAGATAGTTCCTACTACTTTGAGCAAACAGAAGTGTTGATAGCTCTGGACAAACTTAAGGGCTCCAACATGAAGGAAAGAGGGCTTCTGATGACAGCGGCTTTGGAACTTGAACATGTCTTTCTCATTTTAGTTTAGTGGCGAAAGAACTGGGACTTATGCAATGAAATAGCTCACACCTCAGTGCCAATCTCACACCAGAGAAGCCTGCGGACCATGGCTGGGCATTAGCACTGTCTGCCCCTATATCCCAAAGTGGGAGGATACCGGCCACACTTGCCAAAGGCTGCAGCATGAGTTTTCAACAGAAACAAAAATCTTTTCTTTAGGAATAAAGTGGGTGCTTTTTTGTTCATGTGTTTGGGAAATTTAAATACTGGTGGAGAAAAGGCAGCCTGCTCAAAGGCAAGGCTAGAGGTTTCAGCCAGTGGGCACATCTTTCCAAACCCTTTCCACTCCTTATAACCCCAGCCCACCTGTTTCTACCTTTTTCTGAATACGTTCTCAGCCGAGGCCTTGACTCACTTTTTGGACAGTGATTACAAGTAAATGGTGCTTGCACTAGTAGCTAGAGTTTCCTTCATCCAAACAACATCAGAAGAAACTGTTGGACATTGTGAGAGGTACTACAGGACCATTTGAGTAACAAGAAATGCATTAGAAGTTATTTTTTTTTAGATTTGTAAATCTATGATTGTAAATTTAGATTCTGGAACTGGGGTTTGGTGGAGTGATGTGTTGCTCACAAGTGGCCAGAACCCCTATTCCTAAAGGATTTTGAGATCAAGGAACACATATTTACTCTCCCCTTTATGCCTTGGTTCTAGTTCCTCTTTCCAAATTAAGTGACAATTTTGTGGGGTTGTTTTGTTTTAGTTGGTGCTCTGACGCTTACTCTCACTACCCTTTACTCTCGATTGTCAAATTTTGATAAAAAATGTGCCATTTTCTTTGGTAAGAGGAAGCAGATCTTAATGTCTGCTAGAACACAATATATATACCTTATTGGCTCCATTAAACCTTTTTAAAAACTTCAAAAAACACACGCCATAAAACTGCCATTTGGTCAGGAGAGGAAAGTGGGGGGTAAGCAGGCAAAATGAGTAAAGGGGGTCAAAAAGTATAAACTTCCAGTTATAAAATAAATAAATCCTGGGATACAACATGGTGACTAAAGTTAATGATACTGTATTGTGTATTTGTAAGTTGCTAAGCATAGATCTTAAAAGTTCTCATCACAAGAAAAAAAGTATAGCTATGTGTGATAATGGATGTTAACTAGACTTATTGTGGTGATTATTTTGCTGTATGTACATATATCAAATCACTATCTTATACACCTAAAACTAGTATAATGCAGTATGTCAATTACATGTCCAAAAAATAAACTGCCGTTGACTGAGGCCTCCCTGCCTCAGCGCCAGCCTCATCCAAGAGAATCCAGTCCCCGAGATGACTCACCGCGGGCCCACAGCGAACGCAGCTAACCCCAGGTTCGTCCAGAGCAGACGCCAAGCCGCCCCGGACCCCTGCGGGCATCTCCGGCCCCAAGTTAGTGGCCAGCGCCCAACAGGAAGCCAAGAGGTGGAACTTTGCCATGGCAGCCACATTAACAAGTTGGGCTCAAGACTGTCCAATGACCAAACAGGGCCGCAATACATTCTTTGAGTCTTGGCAGCTTCCCGGGCTCGTCAGAGCTTAACGCTCTAGGAGTTGAAACCAGAGCGGATGCTTCACTCACCCAGGCAGCTACACTGACGAGCCCCTTCACTCGGAGGTGAGCACGTTACAACAGGACAACTCTCGCCCCTCCTTTATCCCCCGTTGGCTTGCTCTCCGGATTCAACAGCCTAGAAGCAAGTTCAGCGAAAGGCCTCGCCTAACGAGCGTCTCCGCGCCCTTGATGGCGCAGGCTCGGTCCTCAGGGAGCGACTTGCCCGGGCCTGCCAGCTGCTCCCGACCGGACCCACCGAGCTCCGCATCGCTCAACGGCTCCCATTTCTGGTGTCGCTAGAGAGCCTCAAGTTCGTCCCAGCCACTCGCTTCAAAGAGTTAACTAAGTGGGGCCGGCGCGGCGGGGCCAGCTCAGCCAGGCGCCGCGGGGCCCAGCCACCCCCCGCAACGCGTCTCGCAATGAACCCCCAGCCGGGAGCCGCCACTCCCGCGCTTGCCCACTTTGACTTTGCGGATCCCCGGCCCCTCTAATCCCCTGGCCCGACCGAAGTCCACCTCCCTCCCTCCCTCCCAACCACCGCCAGGGCTCCAGGGCGCTCTCCACACCCTGCTCCCTGGCCCCCGCGCGCTCCGCGTTCCCCCCTCACCCCCTCGCTCGCCCTTGTCGGCCCCACTGTGTTGGGACTCGGTGGGGGGACCCCCAGCCCGCGCCTCCCTCCCCGCCGTCTCCCAGGCGGTGCCTAGTACCGATGCCCTGGATGAAAACGAAGCCGGTGACCGCGAGCACAGGATGCCAGTTAAACTCGAGGGCTCTCCCGTCCCAGCCAAGCCCCTCCCGGTAGTGGAGGACCCAGATGAGGGTGAAGATCACAGACAGGAAGCCGACAAGTAGCGCCGCCACCAGCAGCCCCAGGAAGCCCCTGTAGCCGTCCATGGCCATCAGCGCCCCATACTCCGCGTCGCGGCAGCCACAGGGAACTCGGCGAGGCGACAGCAGCCTCCGGGTACTGGTCTCACGGCGGGTCGCGGGCGGTGACTTCTTGTAGTTGTCTCCGCCCGGGAGGAGGGGCTTTCGCTGGCCTGCTGGGGATGGGAGGCCTCAAGGGGATGAGCAGCGGGCCTTCGTTCAGAAACCCGCCCCTCCCCAGGGATCTCGTGGAGGCCAGCGGAGAACTCTCACTGCGCGGTGGCCGCCGCCTGTCCCGACATCCAGCTTGCAGAGCGCTCGAGCCACTGATCAGTTAATTGTTCAGCGCGAGAGTTCTGAGGATTCCACACCCACCACTTTCTTTTAACTCTTCCCGTGTCTCTTATTTGTAGGGAGGTTGAATAAGGCAGTGGTGCGCACACCTGATGAACAGATGAGAAGGGTCCGTTGGGTGGGGTTGTGTTTGTGGTTTAGATTAACGAAGCCTTCTGAGCCCCGGTCCTAGACGACTGGCTGTCTTTGACGCCAAAAATACTCCAAGGAGGAACCTGTGGGATGGTATGGGCTTGGCCCGCCCTAGCAAGGAAGCTACTACATGCAGTTTGTGCTTTAAAGAGGGAAGACAGCTTTTGAACCCTGGACTTTCCTATATAGTGTGATAAGGATGGATCTTAAAGGTGCCTACCTGGGGGAGGGAATTTAAAAAAAAAAAAAAAAAGAGCCTACCTGCTCAAACCAATTTGGAACAAAAGTGGTTACTTAATGAAGTGATGCACGCTGTCTGCCCTTTTCCCCAACATTATGATGCGTTCTCCACTGGACAAGGAAAGTTTCGGTGTTATCAATCGCTATTAAAGAAAACGGGGCTCCGGCTGTTAGGACTTCTAGGACACATTTGAGAACATTCACTTCTAGCCCTCTCCTGTTTCTCATCTCCAAGGATGAGTTTGCTGTGTTGTCTTGTTACCATTTTGAAAGACCTATTATAGAATGCACAGGAAGTACATGTATGGGATTGATTTCCAGTGGAAAAGACAGGTTTTAAGCCGATAAAGTAGGAGTGTCACGCCCTGGTAGGGCAGGCAGGATTAAAGGCTAAGAGTGAGAGGCTGCAGACTTCCGTCATTTTTCCCTTGGTGGAGAGGGGGAGAAATCACATAGAAAAGGAGACTCCCTCCCCACAGTACAAGGCTTGCTGTGGTCTGGGCCAGCCTCGTCCTCCACTCTAATACTTTACCACTACCTGACTGCCCCTCATGTCCATGGCTGTAAACGTCTCTCCCAGCTCCTGACCACTCCCTACCACATCCCTGCCTCTAAATTTGCCTGACCCCATCTCCACCCAGAAACCTCCCCGGAATCTGCCTATGCCCCCATTTTACACCTCCACCCACCCCTCTATCCAATGCCTGTTTGCATCACTTATCAAGATGTGATAGAGTCATCTGTTCCTGTGACTGTCGCTATGCCCCAGACTGCCCCTTGAGGGTATTAACTGTCTAATTTATCATTTATTCTCCTTGGCATATAGTAGTTACTCAGTAAATGTTTGTTGGGAGATTGATGGAATTTAGTGTGTTAGTCAGGGTCCTGCAGGAAACTGATGACACATTCAGTTGGGCAATTGAATAAAGCACAGGATTAATGCCTAAGAAGTTGTGGGAAGGGTGTGGGAAACCACAAGGGTTTTGCAGTGCCCACACCTGAATGGGAGAGGGTTACTGAAATCCACAGAGATAGAGAGAACTGTGTAGAGAGGGCAGTCTGACTGGGGCTATGGCCTTGAGTTGAGGGATGTAGCCAGCCTGCAAGGACCCCTCAGTGAGGAAGAATGGGAGGTGGAGTGACTATTCCCACGCTACTCTGCTCCCCTTCAATCTCCTGCCCAGTCCAAATGGCTGAATTTAATCAGAAGCCAGAGGGCAATTGATGTAATCCAACAGGTGAGCCTCCCAGGGCACACAGCAGAGTGGAGAAGGGTAAGAGCAGATCCATAGAAATAAAAAGAAACTATCACTGAATCTTCCAGTTTGATTCTTTCAGATATTTTTGGTTCCTGAGTGCTGCAAATATTTCCTGTTTAATTTTATGCTGTTCTCTTCTTTTGCGACCTTTAGCTAGTCATTTTTAAAAACAATGTCACTGTGTTTATCATAGGCAGAAAGAACAGGGCCGTGGGGAGAGAGGAGGAGAGGAGTTTATCCTTCGGAAAAGTTGAAGTTACCAGATGGGCCAGAACTGGATCCTGACAGCCAAGAGCAGATCCAGGACACCATCTTGCCCCTCAGGTGAACTTTAGCTAATTATGATGGATTATAACATTATTAACATGGCAGCCAAGAAAAATCTCCACCCCGTGTGTCACCATGACAGTTCCGACAAGGGCCAAATAAGGACAAAAATCCCTTCTCCCCACAAGGAGTGGTCAGCAAGGACCCGCCTAGAAACGCCTAATTCTTGAATATTTTCACCCTCATTAAATGTAATAAAATTCTAAGCCTCTTTGTTCTTTGATGCAGTTGCCTTCCTCCTGGACTGCCCACTCCCTCTATTTTGGGAGTGAACTCTTTTCCTTTCCTTTAATAAACCCACTGCTTGTTTGGCTTTCTTTGCATGGCTTAATTTGGTGCGTCCTTGAATTCTTTCCTGTGACAATACCAAGAACCTGTTCTCCGGTAATAATTTTGTCCCTATTCTTTTCTCTAAAAGTATCTAGTTTTTGTCCCCAGTTAACTTCATCACCCCTTTGACCCAACACCTTCACTCTTGAGTTGATTTTGTGCTGTAGCAGCAGCAAATAAGAATCTCTGGGCCTCTAGACCCCGTTTAACAAAACAGCTTAAGAGAATGAAAACATGGCCAAATGGCGTGGGTATCGTTGAAGCATCTTGAAGTTACAAGATAAACTGAGAGAATTTCAACATTTACATTGTCCCATTAGGACCTAATTTGATGAAACTTGTTAACTTGAAACAGGAAAATTTTCACTAAATGTTGTTGTAATGTTAACAACTTTTGTTTTTTAAACAGAGTTTTTCAATTAAAAAATTTCTGTCAGGAGATGGTAAAAAATTTGTTGTCAAAGTACTTACTCAGACTAGTTAACCTGTCAGCAATACTGTCTAAGGGATTCTTGATATGTGTATGGAGAGAGGATGGGGGATGCAGGTGGGTTATTGAACAACATAACCTTCCTAAAAACCTGTGATTCTGGAAACGTGTACCTGTTGACACCGATTTCTATTGTCCCTGATACAGACATAGAATGTGGAGTAAGGAGATAGCATGTGAAGGAGTGGGGAAAGAAAATCCAAACCTTACCCATCATTAAGATTTAGAACCAGGTGCCCTGTATGCCATCTCTCTATTGAAACTTCCACAAGGTAATGTTGCATTTCTTTTGGTGCATACAGAAGTCTAATATTCTAATATAAAGTATAATAAGTTCTACATAGTGCTTTGCTTGGTGGGATAAGTGGACCATTTCTTAAATTTTCAAAGTGTATGTTAGTTGCCCCTCCATTTTCCACCCTTTTCTACCTTACCTTATTCCCTGGCAGGCTTCTTGCCCGTTGACTTCCAATTGGCTTTGGCCAATGGGTGGTGCTGGAAAGAGATCAGAGAGCAGGAAGAAAGAGAGGTCGACCTATTTCTCTCTTTGCCAAGTCATGGTTTTTGCTCTGGTTGCGTCCCTTTTGCCATGACAACTTTCAAGTGTCACCTCTTCCACAGCTACAGCTCTCCCTGGGTCCAGTAACACCAGGTCCCTTCCTACTACAGGCCTATGTGTAGTATTGTCTCTCTGTTCTTGCTTATCCTGGGTCTTCACCATTCCTTGTTGGGTTCTCATAAGTCTGTTTGCACCTCTGTAAATAGTCCCTTCATTAAACTCTCTTCAATTACATTCTTTGTGGGAACCAGCTGTTTCCTGCAGGACGCTGACAGAGATAAGCAGAAAAATACTCTTGCTTGATACTACTGCTTCCCTAGCCCCAACTAATTGTCGGTGCCTTTAGGACACATTATGAAAGGAGAAATATATGAAGTGAGAAAATCAAAAGCAGAAAGAATAAGCTCACACATCTTTCTGTTCTCTCTTCTACTAGACAAGAGATTTGGGGATCAGAAAGCTGTCCCAAATGACTAAAATAAAGCGACTCCCAGCTGACATGGTGACTCAAGACATATGCCAAGCCCAGGCAGTGGTCAAAGGCTGCTTAGTAAAATAAAGTGAGGGCTACAGTTTTGAAATGAACACAGTCAAACCGATGTTAATGGAAGGAATACACATTCCTCATGTGAGGCTAGACTGTGTTGTCTTCGGGGAGAAAACCAAATTTCTGCTTTGCTGCAGTGTTTCTCCTCCAAGGGAACTGGTGAGGAGATGAGCCCCAGTCTCTCGCTGTGGGGAGACTGGCTATGGAAGCAGCCTCCACCAGTCTCCCCGCAGCGAGAGACGGGGGCTCATCGCCTAACTCAGAAGGCTCTCAGAGTCCACCCAACCCAAGAGGGCAGGGACGGAAGCAAGGAAAGATTTCATTCCTATCTGGACACAGCCTGAAGGGGGTCCAATTTGGAAGGAGGCAGGAAGTAACTCTTTCCTGAGAGAGCAAAATAGCACACCATACTGGGCAGTAGACACAAGGAGAAGAGGAATATGCCGGGGAAAACATGGGGAGTGAGGCGAGCACCTTCAGAGCTGCCCAAGCAACATGCTAACTCAGTAGAGCCTCTTCCCCATGCTACGTGCACGAGTGGAGGGGGTTGTGGGTGACAGGAGGTCGGACCAAGGCATCATTTCTGTTCCACACTCTACTGTTTTGTAAGGCCTACCTGACCCTTCATTTAATTTTTAAAATTACTTCCATCATCATCCCATGTGAGTTTGGTTTTGGGATAACTGGTGAGGCACGAAGCACTTAGGAAAGCGACTGATAACTCTTCCTAATCATCTGGCAAGATGAAATGATAATGACCCCAGTTTGCCCCTATCTCCTCAGCCCAAAGTAGGTGGAGTCTAGTCTAGGCAAAGAGTCTGGCCTGCATCCAGGCAGAAGAGAAAAAAAGGGATGAGTTCCCCAATTCCCCAATTCTCATCTACCACTCTTCCCCCATAGGTTAGCAGGAAGCAACCAGGGGAGACAGAAAAGAATGGGGCTTGGTCACACCTAGGTTCTATTTATTTTAGAGCCCTCTTCCCCATGCAGATTTATAAACCCTTATGAAAAGTTGACACAAGTGGAGTCATTTAAAAATAGAGCCAGCGCAGCCATTCCAGAGGAACTGTTTGCCGGTCTTGCTCCTTGAGCCTTTGGGATGTTCGAACTGGGCAAAATAACCTTTGGACTGGACCAAAGCAACATTGTTTTACAAACAACTATTTTTAAAAACTAACAGGAAAGCAGGCGTTCTGACAACAGGGACCGATGATTGTGCACACGCTTTCTGAAAATAAAATCAATACTCAGCCATGTATAGCTAAAGAGTAATTCAGTTTGTGAACTCCGATAGCAATTCCTTTCTTCTATTCTATTATGTCCCCTGCTTTTCTCATCAAAACCCCATTGCTTTCATCCTGTCATTAGCACAGAATTTGGGTTTCTGCCTGAAATTACGCTCTCCCGTTGCAATTCTGTGATCTCAAATAAACATTTATTGCCTCTCACTTTGGCCTTTTCTTTTTAGGTTAACATCCTAGCTTAAAATATAAGCTCCTTTCAGGTGAGGATTTGCTGCTGTGCTTCCAGGGCCTATGTTCCCAAATTTGCTGGGTTTTGTTTTGAGCAGGTATAGGATGACACAGACACAGAAATGCTTGCCATGAAGCAAGAAGTTACTTCTTAATATTCACAGTCCCCTAGAAGCAGGAGGCATGGCACGCCACATATGGCCGCACAGCAAGATGAGCTCCAAAGCCAGGTGAGCAGGCAGGGAGAGAGGGAACTGCAGGCAGGAGCCTCTCCCTGGTGGTTTTCGAGCAAAGGAATGAAAGAAGCGAGGTAAGCAAGTGGAGCAAACTTATGATTGGATAGTTTGGATGATTTCAGCGGGCTCTGGGTTTCAGGGGCAGTCCCCAGTTGTCTGGTACCTGGCCCTGTAGTGACTGGAGCAGGGGATATTGGTCCTGGATTGCAGAGTTCTCATAAAAGGACACGGCTGGGGGAATGGACTCAGAATTGGTAGGCCTGCATATCGAAGGCATTCTGGCAGGCAAAGTGTTATCTCTAGGAATTAGTTAACTTGAGAGGGGCTGTTGCCTTGTCCACAGGCCCCCCAAAGGCCAGAGCATCAAGAAAACGGAAAAGAAGAAAATACAGTTACTACAGCCTAGAACAGCTATTGACAGAGAAAAGGCCTTTAAAAAACATATTCGTGGACTGACTGACTGACTGGAAGTTTGGATTAGAGCGCCTAAACTCAAGTTAGAGAATTAATTAGCAAGGGAAAGAATGATCTGGAACACTTTTCTTATAACCAAGCTCTCTTCCACATAAATCAAATTTTATACGTACACTGGGCTATTCAGGTGAGACATGACAGTGTGTGCAGAACTGTGTTATACTGTTATTAACCAGTAGACAAAAACATCGTCTTCTCTTTGGAGAACTTTTATTGGATGCTTCTTTGTTTGGCTTTGTAATAACAAGAGTAAGTGCTCTAATTACAGCCCTCCTTGTCACTGATGCATTTTTTTAAGGGGCGTTCACAGGCGGAGTGTCTCGGAAATGTGTTTTCAGAATTTTGACTCATAAATCTCAAGATCTTTTTGAAGTACGAAGGAAACATGCATGTCCAAAAAAGAGCTCTGAAAGTACATCAGAGAGGCTCTCTTCATTGACTAAAGAGTTGGCTAAATAAATTTGATGTGCAAACAGGTCAGACAGACCTAAGTGAATCTCAGGAAGCCTTGACTGTAATTTCTGTTAACAGGTAAAACTCTTTTTAAAGACGCAACCAAAAGGTGTAAGTCCAGATTTTACTTTTGCCCCAAAATAATTTAGCGTGGCTTCTGTCTGTCGTTTATATGTTGCCTCTAAGCCTAGATCCTGGAGATTCCAGTGAACAGGAATGAGGGAAAAGTCTGGAATAAGGGAATGTATATTGTTCTAGGTCTTCAATTGGCTACTAGCTTGTTGTGTCACCAGACAATGCACGGGGGCCAAACGGGGCTGCAGCTAGCTGATCTGTGACAGGATAACTTCAGACTAGATCAGGTTCTTAACCTGGTGCCTGTGGATAGAGCCTGAATGGGAGAAAAATTGCCTCTTTATTTTCATTAACAGATAACTGAAATTTAGCAATTTCTTTCATTAGAAATGTAAACCCCACTAGTATTCGCAGTGGCCATGACTTTGCCACCAGTAGAAATCACTGATATTTCACGTCCCAGTAAGAGTTGTTGCAGATATCTCGACTTACCCATTTATGCTCAGCACTTCTTCAGAGTAACAGCAGTTACTAGACCCGCAATTATCTCTTAAATGAATCAGCAAGGAAGCACATATGCTATTACATCACAATTTTTTTTTAATTTTGATAACTCCGTTTCAATGAAATTGGTTTCCTCTCTAATCCTGTGTTTTTTTAAATTTTATGTATTTAAGAACACTATTTGGAGAAGTCCAAGGCCTTATTAGCCTGTGGAAGAAGCCCACGCACGCCAAGCCTGAGAATCCCTGAGCTAAATGACCTCTAAGGTTTATTCTTGCCTTTTTGAACCCAGAAACTCAGAGAAAGGCTACCAACTAAATCGCACTCATATCTTACAAAGTACAGTCACCATCCTACCATGATAGGAATGTTAAAAAACAACAAACACTTGAAGAACTTGAAATGTTGAATTAAGCTAGAAAAGCCTTACATCTTCTTAATCCAGAGCTATTGTTAAATGCTGAGTTTTTCTGAGTATGGTGCTTCCTTGAGAATAAAAAGCCTGTCTCTTGATTGCTTAATCTTGATTTACTTGTGGTCTGGTAGAGGTGTTCTGTAAGTATTGCCAGGCCAGGCAAGAGTGTCAAACAGCCCTGTTTGTCACGATTGCCCCTTTTTCTCCCCTATTTTGGCTTTTCTTCCCAGTGCCCACATTTTGTACAAAATCCCCCAACACTCGGACTACCACCTACCATCACTGAGGTCCCAGATGGAGACTTACCCCTCTTTCACCCTCTACCAATATGGAATGATAACAAATCTCTTTCATGCTAAGTATTGATGGTCAATTGTCATACTAACCATAAGAATTATTAATACTTAATGATCCCTTAGGATGTATCAGACGCAGTTATATGAACTCTTCGTATTTTATTAATTTGCTTCTAACCACCCCATTTTATAGATGGGGAAACGGAGCCACACAGAAGGTAGGCAACTTGCCCAAATTCCCACAGCCAGGAAGGAGTGGAATTGGGATCTAAACTCAAGTCGTCTGGCTCTGGAGTCCTTGCTTGCAGACACTATCTGAACTGCCATGATTTATTTAACAAATTCCCTCTTTGTTGATATTGACATTTATGTTATTTATAGTTTTTCTCTATTAGAAAATTGCCTTCATAAATGTCTCTATACATGAATAATTTTACACATTTCTGGTTGTTTCTTTAGGGCAAATTCCTAAAAGTGAATGTACTAGGTTTAAAATTTTTAAATGAATTGCTAAATTATTTCACAAAGGATTGTAGCAATTTGACCAGAACTATATGATTATACCCCTTCACACCATTGCCAATAAAGGGTATGATTGTTCTATATTTTTTATATGTTTGCCAATCTGATGGACATCACATGGTATCTCACCATAATTTTCATTTTAGGATGCAATATTTTTCATGTATTAATTAGTCATTTGTATTTCTTCTTTTGTGATTGCTTATTTCTTTCCTTTGACCATTTTCTTATTTTGTGTAACATTTCTTTCCTTGTTACCATGGTGCTTTGGAAAGATTTAACTGAAAATAATAAATGTCAGTTCTTCACTGAGCATGAGAAGACTGAGTTTCCACAATGTCTGACAATGTTTCAGTGTCATGAAACCTAGGGAATTATTTGGGTTACTTTAAGTCATCAACAACGTTCCCAGCTCTTTTTGAGTACATCTTGGTTTGAGCAGGGGAATTCTTTCTGTTCCTATATCTTGTCCTTGAGATTCTCAAGGTGCTTTTCTTCTGATTGCAATTCTATTGCAATCAGAAACAGCAATAACAATTCCTTGCTAAGCACATTTCTCCTCTCAATCTTTTTTTGATGTTACTTTTTAGCACACATACTGATTACTATTACCCAACCTACTTTAAATTATTCTTTTCCACAGCACATCAAATTTGTACACCATGAGGGTCTATTTTCCATGTTCTTAAGAAATCACTGGGGAGAGGGATACCTACTTAGCTTTTGAGGTTCTCTCCCTTTTTCAGCTCATACATCCAGTTAATGGGTCCATCCTACCCCTTTAGAAATTCATTCATTTCTCTCCATCTTTACCACTGCTACTTTGGATCCAGCAACCCTCATATCAAGTCTAGATTAGCAAACAACCATCCAATTTGTTTTCTGGCTTCCACCTACCCTAGGCAATGCATCTTGTGCCCTACATCAAAAGATAATCCCAGACTTCTCAGGATGATCCCTTTGTAAGTTATATAAATGTCTAATCACTATGTTGTACACCTGAAACTAATGCAGTACTGGCGGTGCCAAAAAAATGTAACCAATTGGACACTTTGGTCAACGTTGCTCAAGCAGTAGTTTGCTATAATCAGAAGTATCTGGATGCTGATGATAACCATTTTGAGCACCTCTTGTAATTGCAGAAGTCAAACGTGACTTGTATTCATCTTTTGTTATCGGTATATATTGAATATTACAATTTTAACAGTTTTTTCCTTTCTTAAAATGTGTGTACATTTTTGGGGGCACCCTCTGTATTATAACTGTAATGGAAAAGAAATTGTTCTAAAGAGATAATCCAAAAATACAAAGCTAAGCACATTCCTGATGAAATATCTTTCAATGGCACCAGGTTTAAAGAAGACGTCCTTGGCATGGCAGGCAAGGACGTTCTAATCAAGTTCCTGCTTATCGCCCCAGCCTCATCTCTCTCCGCTCTCTTTTGTCAATCTCTGCTGCTACCATCCTGAATTAGTTATTGTGTCCCCCAAATGCCATGCTCTCTCTCTTACCTTTTTCTTTAAGTTGGCATACACTTTCCATATTTTACTGTACTTATTTAAATTTTACCATTAAATACTGAACATAAGTATATGTTGACCTTATGCCCAGATTTTTGAAATGTAAAGCTACATGGATGGATGGCTTTAAGGATGTGATATATTAGACATTGTGGGATACATTAAACAATTAGAGAATCTGGGGGGAGATAAAATTTTGTCTATATACATTTACACGGTCAGTGGCACAAATAAACACGATAGGGACTGGAAGACATATATAAAACTTTGGGTTGCAATTGGAGGAAAAACCCATTTAGGACTGAATTGAAAGGTCCTAGGTTGCTGACAGAATCTCCCTTTGACTTCAGACTTTAGACAAACTGAGTCTTTGTCAGTACACAAAAACCACTTCATTGTACACAATCCCTATTAGTCAGGAGAAACAGTAGCAAAAGGGTAGGTGAAGGAATTGGCTCATGTCAATTTGGACTGTGGGAGTTGTCCAGTCTGAAGTGAGCAGGGCCGGATGAAGGCTGGAAGTCCAGCTGGGTGTTGCAGCTCAAGTCCAAGATCTGTAAGGTACATCAGCTGGCTGGAAACTCAGTGTAGAGACAAAATGGTTAGTGCACTCCTCAAAAATCCTTGTTTCCCAAACAAGTTCCTAGGATGCTTTCCTCAAAAAGGGTATCTCATCCTGACCTTTGCTTTGCACACACAGTTGTTGCAGACCCATCTTCTGCCTGATGAGCTATTCTAGCCTGATTAAGTAGTTCCAAACCAGAAAAAGCAAATAAAATGGACTCATGAGTCCTTTGCATATATAATTATGTTTATCACCGCTCTGAACAGATACACAGTTCTCAAGTCAACACTAAAATAATTAAGAAAATGACTAAAATGTGTAACATATTTTTTGGCCAAATAACAGTTAATGTGACATAGCAAAAAAAAAAAAAAAAAAGATTATAAGAATAATGACATAATGTTGAGAGGAAAAAAGAGGAATGATAAAAATAGTGCAAAGAGAGAAAGGAGTCCTTTAATCTCAGATCATATTCCTTGCTTTAAATATGCAATGTGCTCCCCCCAGCTCTGCTGGAAACAAAGAAGTAACATTCCAGCTTCTCATGGGTTTGGATTCTATTATGTTTACACTGACGGAAATGTGAGACACTTAAGCAGATTAAGATTTCAAAATCAAGCATCTGCAGAAGGGACACATTTTTTTCCCCCCAGTCACTCTGTTCCAGGTGGTTGCTCAATATATATTGGGTTGAGCATTTCTGGTCATATTTTGGTCAGTCAAATGTACCATATGCATTTTCATATTGATAAGAGGGAGAAATATAAATGTAAAAAAGGTCACTTCATCTGAATATAGTGATTAATTAAAAACTGTTCTGCATGCCTGGAGTGTATAATAAAAAGTGGGTAAGCTCTGTCTCCGCGGGGCAGGCAGGGCACTGAGCAGCCCAGGCTGGTAACTCAGTACAATCTGCAGGTAGCTTGGGTGCGGTGAGGGCTCCTGGCATCAGCGGCAGCCCAGTGGGAGACTCAGCGCCCGAAAGCGCTGCTGCCAAGTGTCTGGCAGGAGAGATTTGTGTGCAAGTACCTAGGAGACACTGCCTGGGAAACCCCGAAATTTGGGGAGAGTAGATAATTTCAAAAGGGCCTAAGCTCTGTATGAAATGGACATGAGCCAATGAAATTGAGCTGTTACCCAAATAGTAGACTCAGAAGGCCAGTAGTGGATATGGATACTTTAAGAAAGAATCTTCAAATTATTTAGTATAGTGCTAATTCTTTTTTATTTTTCAATTTCCCCTCACTATTTCGGACACGTAAAACTTGAATCCGTAATAAGATAAAACAAAGTGCAAATAAATTTTGAATCCTATTTTTTTAACTTTTCTGTGTTATTTCTTTTTAAAAATTGAGAGATAATTGACATATAATGTATTAGTTTTAGGTGTACAATATAATGATTTGATATATGTATATATTGTGAAATGATCACCACAATAAGTCCAGTTAATATCCATTAACACACATAGTTACAAATTTGTGTTATTTTTAGATGCATCTTTTGTAAGCAGCATATAACTGGATTTTTAAAAAAGTCAACCTATGAAGAGATAGATGCTAAAACAAACATTAATTGTAAAAGCTACGTGGTGGGTACATGGGTGTATACTGTACGATTCTTTCTACTTTTCTGCATGTTTGAAAATTTTCATAATAAAATGTTAGGAAAAAATCAATCTGATAGTCATTGGCTTTTTTTTTTAATTAAAGTTTATTGGGGTGACAATTGTTAGTAAAATTACATAGATTTCAGGTGTACAATTCTGTATTACATCATCTATAAATCCCATTGTGTGTTCACCATCCAGAGTCAGTTCTCCTTCCATCAAGTCATTGACTCTTAATAGGTGAATTAATCTATTTATTTTCTTGATATTTTGGACAAGTTTCTACTTAAATTCTATTTTTTGAATTCTGTTTACCATGCAGAGTTGAGAAACATACCTTATGTTGAGAAACATACCTTATGTAGACAAGCTATTGAGACATTTCTTCCTGAAGAAAAAACTTTGGCTGTAATATTACTTTTATCAAAAAAGTTATTAAACAGGGGTATAAAATGTGTAAATAGCTTGCCACTTTCAAAACCTACTTTTACTCCACTAGCATGGGTTGCAACTGACTCCTGCATGTGGAAAGAAGAGGGAATGAAGTGTGTAGGTCCTTGCTATTCAAAGTGTCTTTGGACTAGCTTGTTAGAAATGCAGAACTTCGGGCTTCACTGCAGTCCTACTGAATCAGAATCTACCTTTTAGTAAGTTTCTAGGGGATTGGTAAGCACATTAAAGTTTGAAAAGCTCTATTCTAGGAGAAAATCACCACCTCAAGCATCATAGTAACCGACATTCACCATCCAATGACTACAGCCTGGCCAGCTGTGCCCCTTTCAGATGCTTAGCTTGTGCCAGGGACAGGGGACAGTGTTTTTGCAAGGCTCTGTATCTCAAATCAGTGGGATTTCCTCAAGAACTGACCTTTTACTGAGCGTTTAACTTCTTTGAAAGCTCTCTCCCTAGACAACTCAGCCCAATCATTGTCCAGGTTTCTGACTAACCAATCAGTGTTCCTCTCCTAGGTGAAGAGATAAGGGTGGAGTTTGAGGGAGAAAGGATAGATATCCCTATCCTAAAATTTAACAATAAGGGATTGTTATGTTGTGAGGTCTGTAAAAGACAAAGCCATTTTCTATACAGAAGAAATTCATTCAATGTACTGAGAGTCTGTTTACCTGCGGGGCATTCTTTTAGGCCCTTGGAACACAACAATGAACAAAACAAAGACTTGCAGCTTACATTCTAGTGATGGGGATGGAGGGAATGCAGGCTGCCCTTGAAGAGTGAAGTGAATATATAAATCTCCAGATTCCTACCACACACACACACACACACACATACACACACACACGGAAAGAGCTGTCTCTCAGAATGGAACCCAGAGTTGGAGTTTTAAGGCATACCCAAGCAGCCATACCATATTCAAAGATATAATGGAGTCCAGCTCCCACTCAGCAGTCACCAGATCGCACCCTCCATTGAGAGACAGACCAGAGACTAGAGGGAGAAATCTGGGCCTAATTCCTCCTAAGTTATACCCATTCTTTTGGGCTCAGGCTTTCTGACAGAACATGACATGGGACAAGCCTTGTGAATCCAGATGATAAAATAAGTAGGATCATTATTGTATAAACCTGGGTGATTTTCTTTTCTTGCTTGTTTTTTATATTTTTAATTTAAAAAAATTGGACGAGTAGCATTTATTTATTTTGAAAAAATAACCTGAGAAATAAAGATAACAACAAACAGAACATTTACCTATAATCCCACCCTCCATAGATAACTACTACCATCATTTTGCCATGTCTTTCCAGATATTTTTTGACGTGTGTGTGTTTCTATATATAATCTGTACATTTCCTCAAAATGAAATCTGTTACTTGAGCTACTAGATAGTTTCTATTCATTGCAAATGCACACTGAATGCACCAATATGTAGAACTAAAACAATTTTATTTTGTATCCTTCGGAAGGGTGACCTTTAGAAGTTATTCTGTGGGAGAGTGCTTACCCTGTCCCTACATAAAATTTCCAAGAGGCCCCATGATTAGTTTCTGGTGCCTCTCAGATAATACAGTGTCCTATGATCACGTTAAGTTGCAAATCCAGTCTCAGTTTGGTATTTGGAAATGTTTAAGCCAATATATGAATCAACACTTCAGTCTTCATTCAAAGGTAATACTGTACCCTTCCCAGTTGTGAGCGAAAATGGTCAATGCCTGACTTCTAAAAAGAGAAATGGTTAACTTCTCCTCCATTTCTACTCACATGGGGATCGAGAAAATGAAAGTTCTTACTTGATGAGTACTGACCTAAGCTGGCAGATACGTAGAGCTGAATCTCTCTCGTGGGTGTTTTCCTGGGTTCTTTAGGGGATCCCCTGCCGAGCCTCTCGCTATCATTCCCATGTTATTGCCATGCAGTCTATTCTTTGGCTGCTGTTGCCCCCTTGGCTCAGGGTTTTAATTCAGACTCTTTATTTTTTTGAAGCTTCATCATTAACCTCCTCTTTCCTGAGGGATGACCCACATCCTACAGAAATGTCCTGTTCATTCTTTGTCCTGACAAATTCTGGGAGGACAGATTGATGCCAGTGCAGCTGCCGCTCTTCATCCTCTGAAACCAAAGTAGGTCACCAGCTCATCTCTCTCACCCTTTCAGTTCCCCCAGCAGCAGGCCTTTGTAGACTCAGTCCTTTGTCCCTAAATTCAAGGGGACACAAAACAAGCTCTTCAAGCCCCTCTAACTAGGTTGAAATGAAGGGACAGTTACCTGCTGCCCCTTCTCCCTGGAAAAGGAGAGAGCAAACTTTGTGCACAGCTCTGCAAAAGAAGACCTCCTCACAAAATAGTCTATCTCCATTTCAGAAACTTTTTATATCTTCCTTGTGGGTTTTAGAGGGACATAGCATATTCTAGGTCATCTACTTTGCTATTTCTGGCACCACCTTTTGGATGTTCACATCTATTATATTATAGTGCTGATATTCATTTTCTATAGCTGCTGCCCCAAAGGACCACTTAGCAGCTTAACCAACAAAAATGTATAATCGTATAGCTCTGTGGGAAAGAAGTCTGACATTGGTCTTCCTGGGCTAAAATTGAGGATTTGCAGGGCTGCGTTTCTTTCCAGAAGTTCTAGAGGGGAATTAATTTCCCTTCCTATTCTAGCCTCTGTAGGCCACCCCATCCTTTGGCTCCTGGCCCCCTCTCCATAGTCAAGCCACACCGCATTTCTCTGTGCTTTTCTTCCATTGTCATATCTCCTTTTCTGACCCTCTTCTTTTGCCTCCTTCTTCCACTTTTAAGTAGTCTTAAATGTCTCACCTGGGTAATCCAGAATAATCTCCCTATTTTAAAGTCAGCTGATTATCAACCTTACCTCTGCAAACTTAATTCTCCTTTGCTGTGGAAGGTCACATATTCACAGATTCTGGGGAATTGGATGTGGACATTTTGGGGAGGTTATTAGCATGCCTACTACAATGTCTCAATCAAAACTTTATATTTATACAACTAGGTACAATAATATATATTTTTTAATCTATGCCATAAACTTCTTTAAGATTATTTATTTATTTATTTATTTATTTATTTATTTATTTATTTATTTATTTATTGGGGAAGGGGAACAGGACTTTATTGGGGAACAGTGTGTACTTCCAGGACTTTTTTTTTCCCAAGTCAAGTTGTTGTCCTTTCAGTCTTAGTTGTGGAGGGTGCAGTTCAGCTCCAGGTCCAGTTGCCATTGCTAGTTGCAGGGGGCGCTGCCCACCATCCCTTGCAGGAGTCGAGGAATTGAACTGGCAACCTTGTGGTTGAGAGCCCACTGGCCCATGTGGGAATCGAACCGGCAGCCTTCAGAGTTAGGAGCATGGGGCTCCAACTGCCTGAGCCACCGGGCCGGCCTCTAGGTACAATAATATTTGTGCTGTGAACATAGGTTCACGGACATAAACATTCCTTTACATGCTTTGTAATATACTGTATTCTAATGTGTGGATATACCATACATTTTTAACCATTTCTGCATTGTTGGACAGGTCGGTCGTATCCTATTTTTTACCGTTATAAATAACACTGCCATGAAAATCTCTGCAGTTAATTTTTGGCATGCATTCCATGGTAACTTTGTATTGTGTCAATTTAAGTCAGCTGGATTAACATTTCCCAGACCCCCTTCCCTGCATGTTTCTGAGTTAATTAGAGCCATACCTTTTTTTTTTTGCATGAGATTTGGAAGGCGGTAATAAAGCAGCTGTCATCATGCTCATGTTGGAAGACTGCTGCAGGGTTAGGCACTATTGCAGCTCATATATATATAGTCATGGATCTGTTGGTTCATGTTGTTAGAAGGACCAGCAGCCAGGCCTGTAGTAACTCCAGTTGGTTCTTCATGGGATAGTATGTGGGTGTAACACATTCAATTTCTCCAAATCTTGGCCCAGGTGCATGCGGTGAAATGCACTAGGTCTTCTTGAGGCCTTCCAGATCATCACAGTCGGATGTTTGGAAGCAGTGAGACGCCATGCAATTTCCAGTTCCATCTTACTGGTTTTAGCTCATCCTGTGGGTTCCAGTTTGTCTCCACTCTCTCCCACATCACGTGAATCTTCCCTTCCTAACTGCTGCCCTGCTGACTTTAGGCCTGGCACCAGACCAAGGGCCTCAGACTTACACAGCCTGCACGGCCAGCTGCCACACTGTGCACAGTCTAATCGCTGTACAAACACCTCTGTGTCACTCCTAGTGGTTCTGCTGCTCTGAACAAGCCCTAATTGACACACATTCATAAATATTTCTTTTGGATGAATTCCTAGAAGTGCAAAAGCTAATTCATTTTTGTGTTCTCTTAAATACAGAGAGTGCCAAAAAATGTATACACATGTTAAGAAAGGAAAAAACTCTATTAAAATTACACTGATGGTAACCACTTTCAGCACCTCTTGTAATTGCAGAAGTCAAACGTGACTTGTATTCATCTTTTGTTATCGGTATATATTGAGCATTACAATTTTAATAGTTTTCTCCTTTCTTAAAATGTGTATACATTTCTTTGGAACTCTCTGTATTTCTTTTTTGATTGTGTTTTGTATTTAATGAATTCTTTTATGGGAAAATTCAAGCTTATGTCTGCTCTATTAAGAAAAACCAAAATACAGTACTTTCGTCCATACTCGCACCAGAACGTTAATGGCAAAACAGTAGCCCACAGTGCCCTGGCAGTAGCAAGTATCCAGAGCGGATGAAATTCAAGGGGAAGTGATCAGACCCACTTGCTGAATCACCCCCTGATAACACCCAAGAAGACAAAGCTTTAAATTCTGTTTGGTTAAAGACAGAAATATACCCTTAATGGTCCATTTTTCTTAGGCTGGAGTCCTGCCTCTGAATTCCTAACTGTTGGTAGATTTTCCCTGTTCCAGCTGTCTCCGTGTAGCTCTTTGGACAACCATTTATATATTATTCTTGTATTCCTAATGTCTATGTTTGGTCCACTTGTTGGGACATACCATCTATGTAAATGGCATCACCTAGGTTTGTGCAGTGCATCTGAGCAACTATATGTGGTAGCCCAGAGCAGTTTTAAATTACCCCCGTTTGCATCTTCCTGCTGCTGACTTGGGCTTTCTAACTGCTGTTTGTGGCCATGGATTTTGGATGCCATGTCCTGTCTGCGGGCTGAGTATCCACCTATGGCCATCATCAGTTACATCAATTCCCTCAGTGTCTTCCCATACCTGGTAGGCAGATTGACTCTAGGAATCTGCGAGTATAGGAATTAGTGCATCCCAGACCATTATGATTAACCAGACCAAGTCCTGGTCCAGCTGTGTTCCAAGCTCCAACAAACCCAGGAATTCCTCC
Source organism: Rhinolophus sinicus (assembly GCF_057876585.1). Taxonomy (NCBI): domain Eukaryota; kingdom Metazoa; phylum Chordata; class Mammalia; order Chiroptera; family Rhinolophidae; genus Rhinolophus; species Rhinolophus sinicus. Next base: position 160,504,534 of record NC_142517.1, on the reverse strand, counting down.
AAGCCCTCCTTCCCATCTCTTAGGTAATAAATATGCATTTGAGGTATGTTAAGATGATTACATAGTCTGAAGTGTTTAAACAGGATACTAGTACCTCCTGGCTCCCTTTCTGTGACATCAAGAAAGCTTTCTTTGCTTGTGTACAGAGTCATAATAGCCACTGGATTGAGGACCTTAATTTGGCTGGCAATCTCCAATGTAACACTTTCTAGCAAAGAGAGTATCTGCCAACTATGAGTCATGGTATTTCTTTCCCATGCCTCCCACGTTTGCCCTGACTCAGATCTTGCCCATAGCTGTCTGCGTGGGAATAGTCTTTATTTGGGGCAATTAAGAACTAATGACTTTTTTTTTTTTAATTTCATGACTCACCCAGTTTAAACTCATGGGAAGATCTTTTATGGAAATGTCCAATGATCTGAAAGTCCAGCCTTAGCTCTCCGGTTTGGCATAAACATTGAAACTGAGAAGAATACATCCATGTATATATTAAATAGTTTTCCAAGACTATTTACATTGATTCCAGAATAATTAGAACACTTTACATTGATTCTAGAGTAGCATAGTTTTGGGGCAAGGATATTTGTCATCATTCTTAAACTTTCGGTGGGAGCATTTTAAGTAGTGCTTCTCCAATGACATGAGAATGACTATTTTAGTTGTTTGGAACGTCCTCTTTATTACTGAACTCCAGCTCCAAAAAATGAGATGTTATTTTCCTTGGATGGGCTCCATCACTGGCATCTTTTGTGCATAAAAAGTGAATCTTAGAACAGAATGATAATTCTATGAAAATGCTGGAAACAGACTTACTCAGAACATCTTGTATATTTGAGCTGCTTTTATCTGTTGAATAAGCCACGATATCTCTTTACAATTCCTTTACAAATCCTAAAATATTTACCTATGGCCCAAATGTTTAAAATATTTAACAGAGTTTTCCAAGGGCAAGTGTTAAAGTGTACATATATTGGAAAATTAATAACTTGAAATTAATTGTCAGATTTTCTAACCATAGCGTTAAGCCTATATACTTAGTTTGGACATATTCTTTTTTTTTTTTTTTAAATTAAATTTATTGGGGTGACAATTGTTAGTAAAATTACATAGATTTCAGGTGTACAATTCTGTATTACATCATCTATAAATCCCATTGTGTGTTCATCACCCAGAGTCAGTTCTCCTTCCATCACCATATATTCGATCCCCCTTACCCTCATCTCCCACCCCCCACCCCCCACCCCCCTTACCCTCTGGCAACCACCAAACCATTGTCTGTGTCTATGAGTTTCTGTTTCTCATTTGTTTGTCTTGTTCTTTTGTTGCTTTTGGTTTATATACCACATATCAGTGAAATCACATGGTTCTCTGCTTTTTCTGTCTGATTTATTTCGCTCAGCATTACACTCTCAAGATCCATCCATGTTGTCACAAATGTTCCTATATCATCTTTTCTTACCGCCGAATAGTATTCCATTGTGTATATATACCACAACTTCTTTATCCATTCATCTATCGAAGGACATTTTGTTTTTTTCCATGTCTTGGCCACCGTAAACAAAGCTGCAATGAACATTGGAGCACACGTGTCTTTATCTCTAAATGTTTTCAGATTTTTTGGGTAGATACCCAGGAGAGGGATTGCTGGGTCATATGGCAATTCTATTCATAATTTTTTGAGGAACCTCCACACTGCCTTCCATAACGGCTGCACCAGTCTGCATTCCCACCAACAGTGTATGAGGGTTCCTTTTTCTCCACAGCCTCTCCAACACTTGTTACTATTTGTCTTGTTGATGATAGCCATTCTGACTGGGGTGAGGTGATATCTCATTGTGGTTTTGATTTGCATTTCTCTGATGATTAGTGATGTTGAGCATTTTTTCATATGTCTATTTGCCATTTGTATGTAGTTTGGACATATTCTAAAGGAGAATTGTCCAATCCTTTTGTGGTTTAAATCAAGTATAATTTAATCAGTGGCTTAAGCATGAAAGTATAAGAATATATTCTGCTGGTCAAATACATGTAAGCTATCAGGTCCCCAAACACATAAAAAGTCTTTAAAGTTATGTGAGTGTAAACTTGGTTGACTTGAAGATAGTCTGCATTAGATACTCTAGTGTCCTGAATCAGAACACCCGGATGATGTGAAAATCCTTTTCCCTCATTTGCTTCCAAAGGAGTTTACTACTGTAATTTGAAAACAAGAAATAGAGTTCAGTCCAATTAACAATGTACTAAGTTAATGATTAGTATTTGTATTTTTAAGGTTTAGCTACATTTAAGTTTATGAATGCTGAAGAAGCTAATTTTCTACCATAAAAATGTCATTGGCAAGTGCTATAACTTTTAAGTGCAAAGGAGATAATAGAATCTGTTGCCGATTTTAGCTGTACCTTCGACTCCATGATACCTAATCTCTTAGAGGCTATCAGAATTGCATGCTTGTTTAATTTCAAATAAATGATTCACAAATTGACTAGGTTAAAAGTTGGACAGTAATAATCTTCATAAAGCTTGGTTCTTGAAAAGGAAAGAAAAATAAGATATTCTTCCATGTGTAAAGAATTACACTTGGGACGCTTGAGACTTTCTGTATGGTCCAACATTTGATTAGTTTTGCTTAATATTCCATGTGTAATTTGAAAGTTCTATTACTTTTTCTCCAAATTCCATAAACTCTCCTATGAAATGAACCCAGGGAAATATCTAAATGGCAAAACTGCATCTACACTTTGTTAAAAGACATGGTGGTATATTTCTTTAAAATTGCACCACAAAGCAAATATTCTATGTATATTTCAGTATTTATAAACAATATTTTTTTGAATAGAAATATGGCAGTAAAGCAACAAGACTTTGCAAAATTTAGGATTCTTAAGAATTACCTGGAAAACCCAAAAGCAAAAAAAGGCAAAGACTAGAATCAAAAGTTCACTGCAAAGGAAATATAAATTTAACTTAGACATATGAAAAGGTACAGAATCTCATCCATAGTAAAAAATGCAAATTAAAATTATTGGTTTTATAATGCATTTGGTGAGAATTTGAGACTATATGTATGCTTCAACATTTCTGGTTGGAGTATAAATCGATAGACACTCTATTGGAGGGGAGAAATATGATCTAGTAATCCTATCTCTAGCAATTTAAAATACAGATATATTCACATAGGTGTGAAATGACACTGCAACATTGTTTATCATAGTAAATGATCAGGTATAATCTAAAGATCCATCATTGGGGAATTGGTTAAATAAAGTTCATACAGTAGATAATCATGCAGCTATATAAAAGAGGCTTATGTACTGATCTGGAGCAATATGCAAAATATACTACTAAGGACTTCCAAACATGATATTATGGCTGCATAGGTGCACAGAGGTACCCTTCTGCTAAGAAACAACTAGACCTTAGATAGGACCCATTTCTTTGAGGCATTGTTGGCCTCACAAGAGGTAGGGGAGGTCTCTGAAGACCTTGCTCCTCCAGAAATCAAAACAGAATCAGCGTTGTGCTGAGGAAAATGATAGTGGTGACACTGCCATCAGGACACTGACGCTTTGGCCAACACAAGGTTGGAAAGGATACACTCAGCCAAGACCCTGAAATGGTCCCAGGATGGTGGCATCTTTGGCTACAAGCAGAAGCAGAAACAAATCCTCTCTGGAGGAGAGCTTGCCCAGTGTGAGGCTGGGGGACTTCCACAGATTAAGGTCAAGCAATGAATGAGCTCACATCACAGATCATCAAGCTCATGGGAAGGCAAAGCAAAGCCACCGTGAGTGAGACTCTGCAGAAACAATAAACAAAATATAGAAAAGCAATAAATAAAATGTTGAAGAAATAAAGGAACAAAAGTCAGTTCCAGGTAGAAAAAAGACCTAGATAAGAAAGGCAAAACTAGAGTGCCCCAGGACCGTTAAGAATTTATAAAAGATGTAAATTATAACCATAGATTGATAAATTTAACCACATTAAAGTTAAGAACTTCAGTTCCTCAGAAGACTCCATTATTATTAGGTATTATTAGAGTGAAAAAGAAAAAAGATAGAAGATATTTGCAATACATATGACCAGCAAAGCCTAGTAAGCATTATTAATACAAACAGATGGGACAAAGGGCCAAATAGGAAAATGGGTAAGAGACTGTAACAGGTGCTACCCAAAAAGTGATCTCTACATGACCAATAAACAGACAAAGAGAAGCTTTAGTAATTAGGGAAGTACAAATTAAAACCATAATGGAATACACACCTATCAGATTGGGGAAGAGAAAAGTCTGACAATAGTAAGTGTTGGAGAGTCAATGGAGCAAAAGGAACTCTCAAACACTGCTGGTGGGATTGTAAATTGGTATATCTTTCTGAAACATCGTGCGGCACAAAATAGAGTTGAACATATATTAATAGATAGTCCCTGACCCAACTATTTAAATCCAAGATATAGTATATATAAAACCTTAGAGAAATACATGCATATGTGCATTTGGATGTATCACAAAAACATTCGTTATGGTATTGTTAATAATTGGCCCCAAACTGGAAACAACCCAAATGCCCACCAACTGTAGAATGGATACATTTTGATACAATTGAATATTATACAATAACAACCCACTAAAATTCAACAAAAGGAATAAGCTGGAGTTATATACAACATAAATGAATCTTATACACCTAATGTTGAGTAAAAAAGCAGGACACAAAACAATATATACAATGTCCTTATATACTTAAAGTTGAAAAAGAGGCAAAAATAAACCCTTTTGTCTAGAGGTCCATACAGAAGTAGTGCAGCTATAAAGAAAAGCAGAGAACTTACTACAAGTCAGGATAATGGTTACATCTTGGGAGAGGGATAAAACTGATCAGAATGGCATACACATGCGGCGTCTAGGATGCTGATAACATTCTATTTCTTTACATGGAGGATGAGTTATGTGTTTATTTGTTTTGAATTATGCTTTTTTCTAGAATGCAAGTTATATTTCACACTTGAAAAAAAAAAAAGGAAATACAGGACACCATCATTAAGAAAAACAAGCCACAAGAAAGTACCAGGAATGTATAGGCAAATGCAGGGGCAAGTAGAACTTTGCGAGTACAAATGGAAAATTAAGCTAATTGGCCAAATGCTGGACCATAAAGCAAGTCTCAGCAAATTTCAAAGAATCCTTTAGCTATGAAAAGATCACAAAAGGATATTATAAACAACTTTATGATTATAACTGAAAAATTACATGAAAGGGACAGATTCCTAGCAAGACTGAATTCTCTAAAAGTGACACAAGAAAGAAAAACGAGATAATTCCACAGCTTTTTTTTTTCTTAGAACACTAATCACCTTTATTACATGAGCTGAGATAGGAGGGAGGATTGTTTATTTGCCTTTCCCGGCCTTGGTTTTCCTCATTAGAACTCCAGCTCCCTGCCCTCTAGCACGTAGCCATCTGTTCTGCCCCGTTGGCCTGGACGTGAAGCGGTACATGCAAGAAGCCTGCCCTGTCGGAAATGCTCCTCTAGAAAACTGCTGATCTGGGCAATCTTTTCCCTTTCATCATAGTTCTAACTTGTCTTTGATTAGTTTTTGTTTAAAATCTCTTCCTCCTCAGGAGTCCCTTCTTGCGGCCCAGGGCGGTGCATAGCGGGCCTAGTACCATTGTTGGTACATGTGCTGTCAACGAGCGTGATGCATGCAGTTCTTTACTAGGGGCTTGGTGCCGACCAGTTCGTGGTAGGATGCATTGCAGACATCAGCAGTCTTTGTTTTGCGCGGACACCACTCCGAGCTCCAGGAGAAGTTCCCCACATCCTGCCTCAGTGCACGGTCCTTCTTGTTGCCTCTGTGTACACGGACTGTGTGTATGCGGTGGGGCCCAATCTTAGTGTTGGCAGCAGGGCGTCCCCCTCGCATATTCACTTTTTGTGGTAGGGTTTTCTCTTGCCCCTGGTCTTGCGGCACTTGTGCCACTTGTCCCAAAAGAGACCCACATCCGACTCCCAACAACGCTTAAATAAATTGAATCTGTAATTTAAAACCTTCTCGGTGAAAGGAAGGGTATGCTTCTATTACTAGTATTTTCTCTTATTCACTTTCCCCCACTTATTTACATGTCTAATAATCAAGGGGTGGGGCTATAAATGGTGTGTGGATGAAAATGAGAAATTGTTTCAATGGAGTGTTTCCATTGCCTCCTTGATTATGAGAAGTTGGCGTATTAATTGTAAAGAAATTACATGTAAACGGAAAGATTTATACTTTCCTGGTTACTTCTATTAGCTCTAGAGATGACGACCATGCTCAGAAGGGGCTTGGTTTATGCCTGTTGTCCAGACATGATTAGCAATGTTTCCTTTCATCTCAAAAGTGTGTGTTTGGACGATAATTTATATGATCATGCCAACTCTAGCGAAAGTAGCAGAGGCACCCAAGACTTTCCCACAGAAACTGAAACAGAAATCACTGCATCAGGAGTCCAGCTGGTAAGGGCGACCCAGACAAACCCTGAGAGTGCAGCCTTTGGGATGTTGTGTTAGATGAGATAGTGGGCCCAAGGACCTCTTCAAGTTCACACTGGATTGTCAGCCAGCACATCTTCAAGCAGATATTGTCATAATTGAGGTTTCAGAAGTGGGAGGGTTTGGGGCTGGGAAATGCTTTAACTCTCGCTGGCTTTGCTCTCTAAAGATATTACAGATAGGAAACTTAAATGTTAGAATGGCTTTTAAACTGTGATTCTTTAACCATGCTGGAACCAACCTTATTGCTATTACAGATAGAGCTTGAGCAGCTGTGCCCTTGGAGCTAGTGATTTTCAAAGAAAAAAACTGGTGTCTAAAATAGAAGGATTCAGAGATGACTGTCTCCTCGAGCAGATGCCCTTCTAAAACAAAAAATGCTTAACTGAGCCATAAAACATTTATTGGTAAAAGAATTGGTAAATAACTTATTGGTAAATAATTTTTTTTGAAAATTTCATTTGAGATATCAATTTATGGATGCTTATTATTTGTGGAGGTAAAATGGCCTCAATATGAATCCTTTCACTGATTGTATCTTTATGAATTTAATTGTTTCATTACTTTCACGGTGGTTCAAGGTTTCAAAGTATATCAAACTAAAATGGGTTCAAAGAAGTACCTGGGGTCACGGCAGAGAGTAACTGACTTTTCTACTACAGGTATAATTTGATTCAGTAATGAATTTTGTGGACTGAGATAAGACAGAGAGAAGCTTGCAATATGCCCAGAGTTTCTCTAAGGTTATAATCCTAACTTGCTAAATTCTACTTACATGAAGATGAAACCTCTGGCCAAGGCCCCAAAAATGTCTGGAAATTATTTGTATAGACAGAGACATCTAAATGTCATGAACTTGAAACTATTAACATGTACCACAGCACAAACATGATGGTAAATTTTATGAATTCATTATTTTTCACACAATGTGGAAAAGTGGAACTGCAGAAATAGTCTGACTTAAAATACAGTTGGAAATTTAGAGGTTCCAGGTGGCTTTATCCCAAGAATTCGAGGTTGTTTTAACATTCAAAAACCAATCAGTGTAACTTACCACATTAACAGGCTGAAATAGAAAAACCATATGATCATCTCAATAAATGCAGAAAAAGGATCAGAGAGACTCCAACATCTACATCTAATAAAAACTCAGAAAACTAGGCCTAGTAGGGAACTTCCTCAAATTGATAAAGGTCATCTATGAACAACCTACAGCTAATATCATACTTAATGGTAAAAGACTGCATGCTATTCCCTGAATGCTATTGGATATCCACATGTAAAAAAATACAACTTTGACCCCGCCGTGTACCATATACAAAAATTAATAAAAGTTGATTATACATCTAAATGTAGAACCTAAACTAAACATCCAAAATTAAAAAGACTGACCATAACAAGTGGTCAGCATGTGGGGCAACTAAACTTCTCATATACTGATGATGAGAATATAAAGTGGTACAGCCATTTTGGAAAAACCGTTTGGAAGCTTCTAAAAAGTTAAGCATATACCTAACATATGATGCAGCGATTGCCCACCTTGGTTTTAGCAAACAGAAATAAATTTATGTCCATAGAAATTTGTCTGACAACTGTTCATAACAGTTTCATTTGTAGTAGCCAAAAAAATGGCAATAACCCAAATGTACATTAACAAGTAAATGTATTAAACTGTGGTTATATACATACAATGGAGTTCTATTAGGAATAAAAAGAAATGACTGAGTGGAAGAAGCCAAAAAAAAAAGGACTTACTGTGTGATTCTATTTACGTAAAATTCTAGAAAACTCAAACTAATCTAAAGTGATAGAAACAGATTAGTGATTGCCTTGGAAAGGGGGGAGAGGCAGGAGGGAGGGAGTATGAAGAAGCAAAAGAAAACTTTTGGGGGTAATGGATACATATACCTACTCTAGGCCCCAACAATTTCATCCTTAGTTGTTTACCCAAGTGGAATAAATACATATGTTCACACACAAAAAGAAACCGTACAAGAATATTCACAGCAGCTTTATTCATAAGTTAAAAACAAACAAAAACAGAAACAGCCCAGGTGTCCATGAACAGGAAAACTGAAAAAACAAACTGTGACATATTCATACAAAATACTCAGCAATGAAAAGGAATGAACCACTGATAGATACAAGCAACCTGAATTAACCTCAAAAATATGTGGAGTGAAAGCATTATGTTGCGTATGAAACCATTTATGTAAAGTTTTAGATAGGCAAATTTAATCTGTGAGGCAAAATACTCAGGACAGTAGACATACCCTATTAGGTGGGGTAGGACTGACCGGAAAGAGGCATGAGGAAACTTTCTGGGATGATTGCAATGTTCTTCGTTTTGAAGAGTTTGGGTTACAGAGGTGTATGCATTTGTAAAAACTCAGCAAATTTATACTTAACATTTGTGCACTTTGTTGCATGTAAGTGTACATCAAAAATTTAAAAAACTAAACAATATTAAACTGATATGCATGTTGAAGTATTAGGGGAAAGTACACTGATGTGAATTTATTTTGAAATGAATCATAAAAGTAATGGACAGATAAGTAACAAAACATGTAGTGTGAAACTCAGAATCCATGTGGTTAGTATTTGGGTATTTACATAAAATGTTGTCAACTTTGCTGTATGTTTGAAAATTTTCATAGCAAAATGATGGAGGAAAGCCCTCAGTTGGTCTTGTCTTTCTATAATATATCCTTTGCCTGAAATAAATTATTTTTCTATTATATAAGATAGATTCTATTGCAAGACAGGGACCTGAAATTAGTCTCTGAAATTTCCTTGAAATTCTAAAAGGTAGATGATATATGTAAATATGGTAAGAAACATAAGAAAATATAAAAATAATTGAAAAGGAAGTCATTACATTAAGAGTAATTACTAATACTGGTGTTTGTTAACAGCACAAACAGGATGAGAGTACCATTTTTCTGTGCCTTTTTAAAAAATGACTTTTAAACTCTGAATGAAGAATCGTCTTCTATATCAAGTTATACGTGTGAACAGGCCAAGTGCATCCAAAATTTGGGTATCCAATCATCATTAAAAGAACACTTATGAAACATTTTCCTATGCACCCAACATTATAATTGTCAGTATGCTATATGTGGGCTAAAACAATATTATTTGGTGTGGGTTTTTTTTGAGAGCTTTGGAAGAAATTTGGAATAAAGTTTCTGTCAAACAAATCTGGATGGGTTTCCCATCTCTGCACATATTGTGGAACCCCAGGCAAATGAACTTCTGTAAGCCTGCCTTTCCTCATTTGTACAATGGGAAAGAATAATGTTCATACCTCATATGGTTATTTTGAATGCTAAGTGAAACAATTCATTTTACTTGTATCACAATGACTGGTAGATAGAAAGCAATCATTAAATATGTTATTTTTAAAAATCAAGTACAAGAAACAAAACATTCAATTGGTAGAAGAATGTGGAGTACCTTAATTTGTTTAAATAGAACAATACCATCCCCTCATTACGTAGTTTAAATAGTAACTATGATAAGATTTGTTTTGTTTTCTCCCAGTGTTGCAAGAAATGTTTTAGAAAGCCAAAAAACAATAATCTTGCTGCATTGATATTGTGAGAATACAGAATCTTAGATCAAGGAGTGACACGCAGAAATATACCTCTTATCAGCTTAATATCTGGACCTGCTGAAAGAGGTTACCCTGCTTCACCCAGTCTTGCATTAAATACTCAGAAATGTTACCCCATAACGTTTCTGCCTGCCACTAGCACCTGATAAGTAGGTGAGCACACCGCTCAAGTCTCATACAGTCAGGTAGAGAGGTGGAGTTAAGGTGGGGCAGGAGGGTATTAACCACCACTTCCCTCCACCTCCAAAAGAACAGCAGTCTCATGCCTGGCAGGTGGCAGAATGAGTAGCTGCAAGCCACGGTGGGGAGCTGGGAAGCCCGTATTTTTCTGGAAAGACATTTCTGGGAAGCATAATGTTAATATCTCCTGCTATATGTGTTATCTGCTAATTTCCCACAATCCTTGCTATCTTCTGTATCTTTTGCCATCTTTTTATCACCCATCCTGTTAACAACCATGCAGCCCACATTCCCACATAATGTTACAATTGCCTGAAATGAAGCAGTAGCAGCGTGTTCTTTCAGTTGGGGCATAGTTTGTTCCATGGCCCACAACTCCCTGCTGTCATTCATACTAAATACCTTTCCTGCCTGGCCCATATGGCATTTGGATCCTGGTCTAGTCTGATGTTGGCAATGGTGAGACATTATGAATTTCTCAGTGGTCAGTTCATAACTAGACTAGAAGTATTCCACACACCCTCACCAACAAAGCAGGCAGGAATTGCGGCTCTCAGATGCCTTTCTGAGAAAATGAGTTCCTTTTAAGCATTTCATCAAAAGACTAACTTAAAGGAGAAGGGGAACTCAATAAACCTCTTTTTGAAAATATCTGACAGGATTTAAGTCTTCAGACATCCTTTTCTGAAACACTCTTGGAAATGGAGAGTAGGCTTTATGCTTTATTATAGCACTGCATCTCCTTTGAAACCCACACAACACTGATTTCTTTCTTTTCTCTGGTATTTTTACTCTCTTTCAAGATTTAAATTAACCGGGCAGGACTGTTTAGCTAGTGTCTAATTGGAGGTCTGGGGCTGTATCCAGCACACTGTAACTATTCAACTGCTTTGTAATCACATCATGTCTCCAAAATGCTCTGAAAGCTTCAAACACTATATTAAAAAGTACTGTTAAATATGCATAAAGTGAGAATGGATTTTTCAATTAGTGCATGTAAAGGTATTAGAATTTAATATATGAAGACAGTTTTATCATCTTGCTCATGAGGTAATAATCTCTTCTACTTTTCCAAATGGTTATAATACATAGGAGCAGATTCAGAAAGATTATGTTTTCAGCCCACATATAAATATTTTCCCTTATTCTAAAATGTTACCAATCTTCTTTTCTGTTGCACAAAAGATGGTTTGGGGTTTGTTCCCTTTATTTCTTTGAAATTTATGGACTCTGCTACTAATTTCTTGACTTTGGGAATAGCTAATAACTCTCTCTCTCCTCAGCCCTGTTGATCATAATAAGCTTGAAATTTATCTGCAAACTTCCAGGGCAGAACAGGGCAGAATTCACATCACTCTTAACATGGAAGCAAAACTGAAGGAAAAACAGAGGGATTTTTATGTAACTCGTCCAAGCTAAAAATCCCTCATTTTAACCTTAAATTTGGATCAGCAAAGATTTTTAATGCTGTTTCCTCCTCTTCTATTTTTACTAACTATTCTTTTTGAGGCTGCATCAGAGAAATATGCTGAACATGTGGATTATCAGCAACTGGATTTCTGAAACAGGAAGCACAAAGAAATATTTTCTCCCTTAGGTTGTTTTTATTTAACATTCTGAAAAATGATTATCTGAGTTCACGGATCATATTGAGATCAGTTCTAAAAAAGAAGAAAAAATACTCATTTCATAACTAACACAAAGCCAAAAGCTTTTTTAGCTTAGCAGTCAGTTCTAAGCTACTCCTGGGACTATGTACTCTTCTACAGGGAGCAGAACTGCTGTGCCCCACCTTTATCTTACTGCATAGGTATGAAAATACTGCCGAAGTAGAATTGGAAGACACACCAAATAAACAGAATGGTGAAATGAAGACAACATTCTTAGATGTATTAAGAGCTAAACAGGGTATATGTTGGAAAACATTTTACTTCAAGTTTGCTTGGAATCTTGAACACTAGTCTAAAATAGAAATATAAATAATCAATGGGAACATCAAGCCAAGACAATAAAACCATGGAAGAAAAGATAATTTGGGAACTAGAGCCATTTCCTGATACTATATACAAATACAAAACACACACATATATATAAGATTAAAAAAAACAAAACCTGTGATCACACATTTTTGGCTCAAAAGTATGCTTTCACATTACAGATCTCATTTCTCATCCTTAAGCAAAGTTCTAAAAAAGAAGAATAAAGGTATAAAGGACACAGGATTTCTTTCTTTATTTTTTGTGTCTTTCTTTTTGTCTCTCTTCCTAGTCTTAACCAATCAAATGCCATACCATCCTTTAACAACCATGTTAAACACCTCCCCATCAATTGGAATTAACCTGTCCTTCTCTGCTCCCAACATTGTATATTTATATCACCACCTAGCTAAAAACTCTAATATGCTAGACTTCCTGTGACCATATTCTAAAAATCCTTTACGTAAAATGCAGGCCTCACCACCTGCAAGAGTTCAAAAAAGAAGTTACAATCATCTGAAGTCAATACAAGATCTTTTCTGGAAAATACTGGAGAACTTGCTAAGCGGATAATAAAAAGGATGACTGGACACAGCTACTGGGGTATTTGGCTAAAAGTCTCATAAGTTACGTCTCAAAATTTAAAATTATCTCCCTCTTTTTTGGAGCTTCTATTTGTGGTTTCTTCTTCTTCTCCAGGGTCACATACCATCTGGTAAACATAGCAGCTGAAGACCCTGCTGGGTTTCTGTTCTATGTGAAGCACCAAGTCTCTGTCAAAGTAGACTTCATGGCTGTATGTCTGCAAGGAAAACACAGTCAAATGGAATCTCCTCTTCATACAAACCATATGCTCTTGTGTGTCACTAAACTGTCATAGCACCTATGCTAGGGATCTTCAAATAAACACTTGGAAGGAAAACAGCTGCCAGAAATGGCTTATTTTTCCTTATTTGTGGATATGCTGATTACTTAAGAGAAAAACATGACACAAAATGTGCAAAATGAAAAGAGCCCTGGCCTAGGCGTGTAAACACCCAGATTCTATTGCCAATGCTGCAACTATCTCAGTGTGACTGCGGGTAGGATATTAAACCTCTCAGGTTCTCCATTGATGAAAGAAGGACTGGGTAAAATAATGTCTCTTATTCTTTAGAACTTTCATATTCTATAATACTCAGAAGAGCAGACAAACACTTCCAAGAGTTCTGGAAATGCTACATGCTTAGAAATGATCTCTACTAAATAACTGCGGGGATTCAATGCAGTATACTTTTATTTTTTAAAACATTACCAAACTTATAGAATGGGAAAAAACAAGGACTATGCTAAGGAAGTAGATAGCATGTCTCAGGAAAAAACATAAAGCTTTATCTTTAAGGCCACTGGTAAGATGACATCCTCTAGTCCTTTGGGGAGGAAAGCTTAAGAAGCGCTCGCTTTGTTCTGTGTGTAGTCCAATAACCTCTTTCATGTGGTTATTGGTCTAGGTGAGTTTGGACTGACACGAACACAGTGTCAGTTCCAGTAAATGTCACCCATAAAGAGAACTCTTCCAACTGTGTTCCATGGACTCTACTCACCACATCCCATGACTCCTCTAGTGGAATGCTTTTCAGTAAAGTTCCGTATTCATTACAGTGGAAATCCAGGTGAGCTTTTCCTTCGGCGTCTATTTGGGTAACAGCTACCACAGAAAGCAAATCCAACTCGTCTTCATAGTCCACAATCTTGAAAGTCTCGGGGAATAGGTAGATAATGCAGAGGAAAAGGCGGGCAAGTCCAATTATTCAGCTAGGATTATTTCTACATTCGTAGTTTAACTATTCTATTACTTATATGTAGCAAGAAGAATGAATGGGTGAGAACATAGGGAGAAATGTGTCTCTACTTATATGCCTAGTAAAAACACCAGTCCCAAGATTTTGAAGTCTTAAGCAGTATCCTACAGATTGTGACAAAACAGAACCGAGTCTATGTAGATCTCAGCCCAAGTACAAATGAAATTCTCTATTATGACATCAATCCAGAGCTTCTCCAAATTCAAAAGACATATTCAACTGCTGTCTCTGATATATGTGTTCACTGGTTCCCAGATAAGACCAAATACACAGAGCTCAGTTCTGAAACTGGAAGACGGCCCACTATGTTCAGAAGGTTCTTATGCCAGAAAAACTTAAGTCATTTCAAGAAGAGCTGATAGCCCATCATATACAATTTGCCATCCTTTTTTTAGAAAACCTTTTTTAATTCCCTAAAGAAAGCAAAAAAAGAAAACTGCTGCTTATCCTTGAGGGAGAATATTAGGAACTGAAATCCAATCTACAGAACAGGAGTGAGACAAGAAATGTTAGAAATGATTAATGATGGTAAAGATTTAAGGGAGAAAAACCTAACCCCAGAACTCTGTCTCAAGGAAGAAAACCTGGGACTCCAGCAACCTCCCAGGGGAAGAAGATCCGTGTCCAGCCATCCAGGAACACAGAAAGACAGACACATCTTGGCAGGCAGAGCAAGTTTCTCTTAATCACCACATACTAATCCTCCACTTACATTTGGTTAAACTGCTTTTTACTCCATTTATATTTTTTGCCTTTACCATCTACGACATAAAAATTTACATAGATTTATTACCCAGGATTCCTTTTTACTTAATTTTCTGCCTTAATTTTCACCTTGGTCAAAATTCAAAGGGTGACTTCTTGCATGGGTGTCAGTGCTTTATAGATTTTAGTCACAAACCTTTTCAACTTTTTCTTCACAGGCTAGAAGTTTTTGTTTTTTCATTCCATGATATAGAGTATCTCTCTTTGCCTCAACCTCCTTTTGCCTTAATTATTCTTGCTACATTTTGGTAATTTTAGTATGTCTTTCTTGAATATAGTTTTACATACAGGATTGGGAACTTTCTGCTTTGTTCTCAACAGACTTCTATGGTTCAAAAAAATAAGTATATATTTTTCCTTTATGGAGAGTAGCCACATACTGAGCCACCTCCAATCTTTTATTTAAATTTTTCATAAACTATCCTTAGAAGGCTACTCTAATATTTCTACCTAGAAATCATCACAGAAACAATACAGTTTTATGGTCTAAGTGGATTTAGTATATATGCAATGATTATATATTTAAAGCATAACTGTTGATTTCAAAAGTACTTTGAACGCATCTTTAACAGAAAAGAATAAACCTGTGTTAGCTCAGTGACTAGCAATGCCAGGCTGAGGTCAAAGGCTGAGTGATTTACCACACGTCACACCCTCCTCCCCGTCTGTGAACAGTAACAAACACATCCACGTCTCGTAGGTAAAAAATCAGCCAAAAGCTGTAAAGTCATCAGGATAGAACTCAAGAATTTTCTATTAAGGGAGTTCATATCTATTAAGGGAGTTGTCTAGAAAGTGTGCATATCAACAAAACAATAAGCTAATGGCATTTTCAAATTATTTCAGTTCTTTGAACGTTTCTGCAAACAAAATCTTATGAATAATTTCAATATGAAAAGAGAGGATAATGGGGAAGCACTGATGGAAATAGCATGCACAGTCCTGTTAACTAAGCCTGGATGGAGCTCACCCCCAGTCTCTACCCCAGGGTCTAGAAAGCATCATTTAAAAACCAAAGAGAAAGTACACAATAGTTTGGTTTGTTATCTCTGGCTAAAGTAATACCTCTTGTTCTGGGTCGTCATCCAGAAGGTTAAAACTTTTTTTTACCACCCGTCCAGAAGCTGTAATAGTGGGTAAGTTTTCATTCTATCATATGGAGAGAAATAAAAAGATATCATTACATGTAGTTAATAGCAAAATCACATTAACAAATTTGGTAGAACTAACCAATGCTTCTCCAACATCCACAATCTTTCCTCAATTGAGAAAATTCTGAATCAGATTTCTGATTTCCAATCAGTCAAAATACTGTTACAGTAAAGTTTTTAATGGAAAAAAATACCGAACTAGGCAAGAATAAATACAAAAGTTACAGATATGTTACTTCACTTGCCCTTCTGATTTTGCTTTAGTATAGTACAGCAAACAGAGTAGATCTACGTTTGGAAATTTCCCTCTGCATGCCTTTCTTCATGTTCTTAATTTTTTATGCTAAAGAAAAAGACCCGTTTGGAGTTAAAGCATGGTATGTGATTTTTAAAGATTTATATCTACCCCAACTTACTCCAAATTTTCACAATTAATTAAACCCAAAGGTCAATAATTCATCAACAAAAACTTAAAGAGAAACCAGAAAGGAAATAGAAATAAGCAAAAGGTAAAGTCAATATAATCAGCTCTCTTCACATCTCGTGTGCACACAGGACTAGGACCAGCCACCCATGTAGACAAAATGAACAGACATTTAGAGGCTCGTGCTGTCCTTCCCCACCACATCACAAGGCAAACTCATCTGCAGTCTTACGCTCTTACATAAAAAGACAGGGATATAAAAGGATTTTAAAGTCCTCCTGACTTACTTTGTTCTCTCTGTTGGCCAAAATGACAAAATCTTCAGAGATCTGGTGCTGGGCACTATTATTTCCTACTTCATTTAGCTTTAAAACTCTGAAAAGGGAAAAAAGGATTCTAAGAACTTAAGACCTCAATGCACCATCATAGTGTCAAAGTTGAACTACTCAAATGAAACTCAACAAATGAAAATTATAGTAATAACACTGAGTTTTCCTCCCCTTCTGATTAGTCTGAAATAATAATGTCTAATCACTTAGGTGTCCATAAACTCTTTCATCAGAGATTTTATTAAACAAAAATGTAGGAACTGCGACAACGTAGGAGCTGCTACTGACGCAGGTAATGAAGCAGCTCGTTCAGGCTTAAGCCATCTTCCAAACTGGCTTAACGAAAGTTACTTTCAGGAACCTCATTCCTGCCAGCCTGCAACAGTTCTTTATCGTTTCAGCTGTAACAATGGCCTTCTAGTACAGGCATACCTAGTTTTATTGCTCTTCGCTTTATTGTGCTCTACAGATGTTGCATTTTTCGCAAACTGAAGGCAAAGACCCTCCACCAGCAAAAAAATTATAGCTCACTTTATCGCAATACTCACATTATTGCGGTGGTCTGGCCCCAAACCCACAGTATCTCCTAGAAATGCCTGTAGATATTTGCATTTTTATTTTTAAATTTAGAATGAGATCTCAGTGAACAACACTCAAGAGTTAACTATAAGACAGGCTGGATTAACAACTAAGCCTAAACTAAGAGTTTTCATGATAGAGTAATATTTAAAAATCTCAACTGACTTAAAACTTTTATTTCTTCTTAGGATTACATTTGAAGACTTGGGTTTTCTGACTGCAAATGGCCTAATGGGTCAAGCTAATTAAGCAAGATAAAATAATTTGCTCACTACCCACACAAATCTCTTCACAGCACTAACAAGCCTCAAAAGCACAATGTTCTCAAAGCTTAAAGTCTAAGATGCAGGCAAAGAGAGGAGAAGGGAGAGGAAGGTACTGTGGCCAGGAAGAGGCAGAGGCCTTAGAGTTTTCCAGAGACAAAGAGATCAGATTATATTTTAAATTACTCAGTTATCTTAATTAGTGCCAATATTTAAAAGTGCCTATCTTTTTAAACCTGGCAGAAGAGCACACACTCTTTGTGGACCTTATTTTCTTAACTCAAACTAATATTAAGGGATGGCTGGTAACAAACATTAAAAGTAAGGTTTACTAAAGCTGACCCAGTTTTTAAGACTTTTGATAAAATATCATAATCTTATTTCATGAAGTCCAGTCATCCTTCTTACCCAGAGTGGACTAATTATTATGAAGCATAAGGAATAAAGAAGGCAGACACTGCCCTTGTTATTCAACATATGCTTACTGAGCACCCAGAGCGCCGGGATTACAGGTGTGAGAGCTCATGACTCCAAAGCTAGATACTTAAACAGATAATCACACAAATACTTGTAAGTAATTAAAATTGTTATAAGTGCTACAGAGGAAGATTACATAGTGGGTGCAATGAAAATATGTGGGGGAGCGTATCAGGAAAGGACTCTGAAAAGGGAATTTCAGCTGGTGCGTAAGACACGAATAGAAATTAGGCAGGAGAGCAGGTAGGGGAAACCGACTCCAAACAGGGAAGCAGCCTTCAGCTTTCTGAAGAGAGAGCATGACTGAAGTAAACTGAGTAGGACAGCCTCTTAGACCATGCCAAGAGTAACAAGAAACCACAAAAAGGTTAAAGCAGCATTCACCACGGTTAGGGTTTTGTGTTTGTTCATGTTTCTAAACATCACTCTTTACTGCTAAGAAAACAGAATGAAAGACTGCAAAGGTGGATTCTTGAGGTCCTGTAAATAGTCCTATAGTAAGTTACTGTAGTTCCAGCTAGTGATGGCAATGGTCTGACCAAGATGGTGACAGTGGCCAAGGCCAGAAAGAGGCAGATTTAAGAAATGTTTAGAAGCAAAATACACTTGGTTGACAGAATATATGGGGTGTGTGTATGCATGCACATGCGTGTGTAAGAGAGAGAAAGAAAGAGAGAGAGAGAATGTACGTGAATGTTTACATATATGAACACTGATGAAAGACAAGAAGGTAAGAAAGTGCCAAGAATGATTCCAGATTTCTGGCACGATCTTAGATGAGAGGTTTGGGCTAGGATATAACTTTTGGAGTTTTGGAATTTTGGTGTATAGATCATCCTTGAAGCCAACGGAATATAGAAATCTTGTAGGAAAAAACAGGAAGAGTGAGAAGAAAAGAGGGTCCCAGTCCTGAGGACATCTTCCAATTAACCTGAGTAAAAGAAAAGCATGAAGCTATGCTAAGAAAGGTGAATCACAGACAGAGGGAAACTTTTAGGAGAACTGTGGTGTCAGGCAAGTCAAATGGAGAATGTTTCAAGGACGGAGAGGACGACTCTGGGAGATGTGGGCATACAAAGCCAAACAAGGTTTACTTCAAACAATCTGCTACTTCTCCTATGGTATGGCTGTCATTTAGAACAAAGAACAAATCTTCTTCCTTCTATTTAATCCTGAAGAATTAAGACCTGATGAGGACAAACCAATGTGTCATTGTCTTTCACTCATATATCATCCATCAAAGAAGTTATTCAAATGTAATATTTATAAACAATAATGATGAGGGTAAAAGAATAAAGTCAGGTTTTCTAGATGCCAGTTTCTGAGAAAGCACCCTATAAGCAGTTAATTATTTCCATAATTGGCTCAATAGTTAGCTGGGAAAAATAAAGATGCCAATAAATGCTACCGAAAGCTACTTTTAACTTTAAAGTAACTAATGAAAATACTCACTTGACCTGATTTGGGCCAACATGTATTATTCTACCAGAAGCATCAGGATGAAAATAGATCCAATCAGATTCTAGAGAGCAACATTCCATTTCTTGGATCCCATTTTTTGCCTGAAGTTGGAAAAAAATATTGAAAATAAAAATAAAACAAAATAATTTTTCAAATCTAACATCAGTAATAGATCAGTAAGTCAAAGGTATAGGGAAGAGAAAATATTAACCAGTTGTGTATAAGGGCTGAATTAGGACATTCCAAACTTGAGAAATCCAGAACATTTAAATTCAGAAATTTCATAGATCTAGCCTATAGCATACATTCTACCTCACATATAATAAGTTACCATATCTCAAGCACTTAACTTCTGTTAGGCACTGCATTAGACATTTAATAGTCATTACTTCATTTAATCTTAACGACATTTAGAGCATATATTGTTATCTCTGTTTTATGAATGAGAACACTGATACACAAAGAAGCTAAATCATTTGTTCAATGTTTTGTACCTACTACACAGCAGCTCTGACTCCAAAGTCCATGGACTTTCCATTATAACTCTGCCAGAATTATGCACATGCAGTCCCTTACAACTTCATCCTCCCTTCCCCATCTTCAACAATCTGTCAATCAGAAGAGTGGGTAGCACGAAAATAAACATGCATCCAAGCCTAAAATCCCAGACATAGGTCATATAATCTCCTTCGATAAGTCAGATATTAAACTCTAATGGTAAGTAAATGATCTAATATTGCTTAGCCTTTAAGGCAAGCTAAGAGGTTTATTTCACGGTAGTATATTTAGACATAAAAACAAAGATAAAAACACCTCCATATGTGATCACATATGTACATAAATGTTTTACCTTATACACAGGAATACTGGGAACTAATACCAACATGGATACGTGAACTTCACTAGATTTACTAAACCAAGTCATTTAATTTCTTTAATTTCTCCAATATAAAATGAAATAACAGCATATTTCCTATTTGATACTCATAAAAGATTCTGCAATTTTAATGTATTAATTCCATTAGCATACACTGACAGAACACTATGTTTCGGTATCACACTAGGTGTTTGTACTGACACAAATTTAACATAGTCCTTGCCATCAAGAAGCTCATAGTCAAGAGGAGAGGCAAAAAATAAAAAGAATAATAAGGGATTGGAGAAAACAAAGTTATCGAGTCATAGACAGTATATTATCAAGCATCCAACCCAGGTGAGCAGAATTTCAGGAACAGGAAAAAGCTTGAACTGAGCCTTAAAGGATGAGCAGAAAATGGCTAGAATGAAGCAGAAAAATGAAAAACACAGCAGTGGTAATCCTTACAGCAAGTGTGTGCATAAACATGAGCAACAGTTTAACTTGATGGCAAGTTAAATTGCGAAGTATAGTGCCCAGCTGTGAGACTGGAGAAGGAGGCTGGGGCTACACCACAAGTGCTTCATAGGGCAGGCTATCTTTTTTTTTTTTTTTTTTTAAGGACGGCACAGCTCACAGTGGCCTGTGTGGGGATAGAACCACCAACCTTGGTGTTATCAACACCACGGTCTAACCAACTGAGCTAACGGGCCACCCATAGGGCATGCTTTTAAAAAAGATAGAATTTAACACAGTTTATGTATCAAATTCGAGAATGAGCTTTAATTTTTCTAGAATTTTTATAAGTATCTTAATAATTTCTAATTGCAATGGTGCTATTATTACATTTCACATATAAGAAAATCAATGCAATTATTGAGATCAATGTGTCCATGATGGCAATAGCTCCAGATGTTCCTTTGTTTAATATAAAACATGTAACTACTATGCGAATCTTTCTTTAGGAGACTATTCTCTTTATTATAGTATCTATAACATGCAAAAGAAACATTATCTCTCTTTGTGTTAAATTCTAGGCAGCATTATTACCAGATTCTGTAGTTTTTATTATTTGTTCAAATGCTAGATTTTAAAGCTCAGTTTAACTGAAAGCTATGAAACGTTTTCTGAATTCTTCAGTTCAGCTGCATATGTGGTTTGGGGTTATGTACTCTTCTGACTGACAGGTGGGAAGGTAATGGGCTTATGTATCACTAACATAATGTCACTGCAACAAAGCTGTCTGGCAAAACTTCCACTGGACTTGGCAATTATTTATAAATATGTTGAAACACAAATCTGACTACATGTTATAATCAGTTATTATAGGAGAGTACTTGACAGGCATGCTTGATATAGATGTTGAAGGCTATTTTATACACACATGGACATGTACACACACACACACACACACACACACACACACGAAAGAGTATGTATTATCAGTTCTTATTTAAGAAGACTATGTACTAAATATCCGAAATGTGAACTGCAGGGTTTGACTGGAAGGAAAAGTTAAATTAGAAAGATATGTGACAGGTCCTACTGGCTGAAGGATGCCCACTGGCTGGGAGGGGAACAATCAAATCACAACACTTGTCACAGCAGGAAACTGCCCCAAGAGAGTCCATTGTAAAAGAGTATGTCACTCAAATGGACCACACAGGAGCTGCCACCTGTGATAGGTAAATGAGAAAATGGAAGGAAACAATGCTCCTACAAAAAGAAAACTGGAAGACACTGTACAGTGTTCCATGGTGGCCACAATATCAAGGGAAATAGATAAATGGACCCAAGACTGTGTTCGTCTTCCACCTGGTAAAACACGACCTGTGACTATAAAAACCACTAGATCCAACAGTGACTGACTGAGCAAGATCCTCTGCTCAGGAGAAGATGGGTGTGGAATAAGTTGAGTCTGCCTCAGAAAAAGTAAATTTATTTGATATATCAAGAGGTTCCAGAAATAAATGACAGTAAGTCAGCAACACAAAACAAAGAGGGAACCCACTCCTCTGCACACTCACTCTTTAGCACTAAAATGTCAATCACTGCACTTAACGGACAACATCTAATTTTTGTACGTTTGCTTTGAGAATGTAAGGAAGTGGAAGGAAGGGAATGTGTCCCCAGCTACGTCTGACATACAGTAGGTGCTAAATAATGTTTATTAAATGATAAATCAATGCCTAAATCATTTTTTTAAGTGAAGAAAAATTAATTCAACAGGTGGAAATTTCTATTGCCTTACCATGTACCATTTCTTTCTGTTTTGCCATAGTAAGAATATCCTTGAAAATTCACAATGCTGACATTGTGACTATTAGAGTTCTACCTGATTGTGTTCTGTAAAGCAAATAGCAACAAACCATGAAAAAGCAGAACCAACATCACATTCCACCAGCAATTTCAGAGGCAGACAGCCTGAACGTATTCCATCAATGATTCCCAGTACAGAGTTAGAGAAATGTTTTGCATGGGATCCCTTGCTGAGAGATTGGTAAGAAAAAAAACCTAAGATAACGCAGGTGTCCTAAAAATTTTCAAGTGTTAATGCTTTAAAATTCTGGGTAGCAAACACAAGCCTTTGCTATACTCTTTGTATTTTTCTGTAATATACATTGTTCACAAATTATACAAACATTAAAAAGTAACTCTTAGGAACGTGGACCTATTAGAGAAGAAGAGAAGAGAGAAGTTCTGATACAAATTTACCACTAAAAGGTCTGATCATTCATGATTTACCAAGGAATTGTCTTTAAGGGCACAAATATGGAAAACTCCTTTCTGTTTCTTCTTATTAGGTGTGATGATGTAGTGCCAAGGGTGGCCTCCAATCTGAAAGGCGTTCTCCAGGGAGGATACCTCAAAAAGCAGTGGTGGCGTGTCTACAGAGATGGGCAAAAGGAATTCATTAGCTATCTCTGTTCTGGTAGCCTTGGAACATTCATGAACTAATTCAACCTTTCTATGCATGCATCATCTATGAGTTTCCATTAATGAAAAATTACTATGTTCAAGGAAGTATAAAATACAATCAAGAGAGGCTTATTGCTAAAAAAGGAGAAAGCTGGTAGGAAATAAATGTTAGCCTATGAGTCAACTTCCTAGACATCTGTTTTCAGGGTATGTCTGACATGTAGCTGAGTGGAGATAAAAAGTGGGCTGAAGGTGCTTTGATGGCAAAAATGACATAGTACGCCCCATAAAAGCAGCTGCCAATTACTACACATCTGCTACGTACAAGACTTGGTTACATACTATTTCTAACTCTCATAACAATCCTACAAGGTAATTAAGTCTACTAATTCCTTCGAATGTGAGGAAGACATCTATCATATTCTAGACTACCAGGTTACTTAGCAAACTTTACTAGAGTAGTCTTGCTTGAGATTTCCAGTGCAGAAGTGATATTAGTCACATTGAATGTAACCACTTAGGATAGGTCCTGTCACAGTGGAAGTTTTATTAAAGCATAGCAGTCACTACAATTATCATCGTTAGACAAGTTAACTTTAAGGTAGTTTAGAAACATCCAGTCATTGTCTTTTGGAGATTCATCATAAAAGAAATACAGGCATACCTCATTTTATTGCGCTTAGCTTTATTATGCTTCTCAGGTGTGTGTGTGTGTGTGTGTGTGTGTGTGTGTGTGTGTGTGCGCGCGCGCGTGTGTGTGTATGTGTCTGTGTTTATAAACTGAAGGCAAGACCCTCTACCAGCAAAAAGATTACAACTCGGGGGGTGAGGGGTGGGAAATGAGGGTAAAGGGGATCAAATATATGGTGATGGAAGGAGAACTGACTCTGGGTGGTGAACATACAATGGGATGTATAGATGATGTAATACAGAATTGTACACCTGAAATCTATGTAATTTTACTAACAATTGTCACTCCAATAAATTTAAAAAAAAAATACTATTAAAAAAAATTATAACTCGCTTTAGTGCGACCCTCGCTTTGTTTCAGTGGACTAGAACCGAACTCACAATACCTCTGACATGTGCCTGTACTTGCTTTATTGCAATGGTCTGGAACCAAACTCAAAATATCTCCAAGGTATGCCTATTATCTGTTGGTACTTCTAAGTCTTCTTTGATGGCAATTAATTTTAGGTAGAGCGTAACAGATTTACTTTTGCAGAAATGCATAAGTGGAAGGTGCAGCAGCTCTAGAAGAGAGGAATTCCTTTTGAGCAGCCCTTGTGAAATACCACGTGTTCTGTTTGGGCAGGTGACTAATCTATGACTCCTTTGTTTACCTCTTTAACTTGAGAGTTTAATCTTTGGTTTATGAGGCCACCACTGTCAATAAAGAGGCTTGTCTTAGGGAGACCATTCACTCAAGAGTCATATTACATACAGAAAAGTGTGCTTTGTTAGCCCTTTTCATAATGACCATTTACTACCTAGGGCTGTACACAGGAAAAAAGCAAATAACGAAAAATGAGTTCATAAACGGACAATCTTGAGGAGAAAAAAAGAGACAAATATAAACATATCAAATATATTTAAGATGTTCTTTTTTTAACCTTTTAAAAAGGGTAATATTCTTTATAAAGAGGTCTTTCTAAGTAGTAAGAAAAATATGACCACCTCAATAGAAAAATGGGCAAAGGACATCAGTAGGTAAATTATGAAAGAATATAAATATTATATGTGATAATATGGTGGCTACCAAATGATGGTAGATGAGAAAAATAAGAAATACATATCTATATATTATATGTATTTATAGATATATATATCTATATATATGTGTTTCCCCGAAAATCAGACCTAGCCAGACAATCAGCTCTCATGCATCTTTTGGAACAAAAATTAATATAAGACCCGGTCTTATTTTACTTATAGTAAAGTAAGTACTATAAGTAAAATAAGACCGGGTCTTATAATATAATAACATAATAATATAATACAATATAATATAAGACTGGGTCTTACATTAATTTTTGCTCCAAAAGACACATTAGAGCTGATTGTCCGGCTAGGTCTTATTTTCAGGAAAACACGGTATCTATATCTAGATATATATACATCTATATATATCTGTAAATATATATAGATATATAGATAGACAAATATATAAAATTCAAGTTTGAATTTGGGGGTTAAAATATTAAGTAGATATGTTAAAGAGAATATAAAAAAGGTATTCAAAATTTAAAAAAATCAATGCAATAAGATGTATTTAAAAAGTTTTCCCAGCAATTGCAAAAAATGGCCCAGAAGTAGCAGCCGACTATGCTCATCACAACTCTGATGAGTTGCCACCAACCCTAAGAGCCCAAATTTTGATCTCTAATACTATTCTCAATTTTTTAAAAATGTCCTAGAAATTCTCAGAGAGTAGCTGATTCCATATCTTGTGGTGAGGAAATAGGTGTGAACCATCCATTTGTTGCTATAAAGGATATTTACAAGGCTGTCAGGGTCGTGCTAAAAGAATAGGAGAGAAAGCAAAAGGGCTCCTACTGTCCAAATTATATTATATAAAACAATATAATTATTATTAATTATAATGCTGAGTGTGCCAGGTCAATGATACTTCAAAGGGGAGTTTTAACTTAAAGTGTACAAAATGATGGTTTATTGTTTATGAGAAAAATGGCTATAATAGGATATAATTTTTCTGTAGTTTTAAAATACAGTAGTACCTCGGTTTTTTAACGTAAACCACGAGTTCTAAAATGTTCGAAAACAGCCGACAGCTAGGCCTCAGGATCTTGCACTCACCAGAAGCCACGTGACATGTTCGACTTCTGAGTCATGTTCAAAAACCGAAGCATTTACTTCTGGGTTTACGGCGTTTATAAACCAAAATGTTCATCAACTGAGATGTTCGAAAACCGAGGTACTACTGTATAGGGGATAGTTACATTTGTTATTTTGTACACGTGTGAATATATCTGTGATAAATTCTTAGAAATGGAATTGCTCAAGGGGCATATGCATTTAAAATTTTCATACACATTGACAAAACTGTCTTCCATAAAGGGCCCCAAAAGTAAATGAAAGTGCCTCTTCTATATGTTCACCAACCCTGTTATTCAACTTTTTGATATTTGAGAATCTGAAAGGACATATTTTATAAATATTTTAATTTGCATTTCTCTTATCAGTGACATTGAGCTTTGTCCTTTTCTAATGAAAAGCCATTTATACTTCCTTTTCTTTTGCACAATATCCTTTGCTCATTTTTTTCATTGTGCTGTCATTTTTTCTTATTGATCTGCTAACCTCTTCACATATTGAGGACCTTAGCACTTTATAGTATGTTTTGCAAAAATGTCCCATTTGTGGTTTGATTTTTGAGTTGGTTTATGTTGTGTGTGTGTTTTTGTTTGTTTTGCTATACAGAACTTTTATTTTTATATAACCAAAGTTATCAATTCTTCTTTTATGGCTCTAGGTTTTGTGTCATACTTAGAAAGGTCTTCCCCACACTGAAATAAAAAGATTCTCCTAAGTTTTCTTATAGAACTTTTAAATCTTTGATCCATATACTATTTTGGTATAACGAGTGAGATAAGACTCAAGCTTTATTGTTTTCACAAGACCATCTATTAAATAATATAATGGAATAGGTGGAAATTAATATATATGATATATTAACATTGAAGAATTGGTCTACAAAAAATGCAGTATAAAATGAATCTCAAAAATAATATGCTGAGTGAAAGAAGTCAGGCAAAAAAGGACACATCAAATGATCCAATTTACATGAAACTCTAGAAAATATAAATTTTATCTGTAGTGAAAGAAAACAGATCATTGGTGGCCTAAGGCTGGGGTTTGGGGAAGAAACTGACTGGGAACGGCACAGGGGAACATTTTGGAGTGATGAAAAGATTCTAAATCTTGATTGTAGTGGTGGTTTCCTGGGTGTATACATTTGGTAGAACTCAAACTATACAATTAAAATGAGTGCATTTAAATGCATGTAAATTATACCTCAACAGAGTTGATTTATTAAAAAGCGAGCTATGAAAGAGTATTTATAGTGTGATTCTTTTTGGTTTTAGACACACAGAAATAAACATTATAAGATTAGGAATAAAAACACACTAAGATGATTACAGTTAACTCCATACAGGAGGGCTATGAGTGTTTTAACTTTCTAAAATTTCATTTACCTTTACTTTCTAATTTTTCTTTAATAAAAATGAACTGCTTTGCACTAAAAAAAAGTTAAAAGTTAAAATGAATATTATTTTGTACAAACCTTAATGATCCTAAAAAACAAATTTAGACAAATAAAAGGATTTCATTCTCCACAGATTGAAAAAAATCAAACTTTCCAATAAAACAGGCTACTTTTCTTAGCCAAATACCTGAAATCACCGATTTATAAGATGTGACAAAAAATACGGTGAACGTTTAAATGAAAATTTATTATAGTAAAAGATACATTGCCATTAATCCCCCCTCAAAATACTCGCCCTCGCTTCAAACACATTTATCCTATCGTTCTTGCCACTTTCTGAAGCAGTTCTGGAAGTCCTCTTCCGTAATGGCTTTAGTATGTCTTTAGTTGTGCTGTCGTGGCTGCCTCGATGTCCTTAATCAATTCAAAATGTTTATCTTTCATGGTCATTTTGACTTGGGGAAGAGACAGAAATCTCATGGTGCCAGATCCAGTGAATAAGGTGGATGAGGACACACTGCAATGTTTTTACTTGACAGAAATTGCCATACCAGAAGCGACGTGTGACACGGAACGTTGTCATGATGGAGAATGAAGTAAAGACACGAAAGAGGACTTCCAGAACTGCTTCAGAAAGTGGCAGAAGGATGGGATAAGTGTGTTCAAAGTGAGGGGGAGTATTTTAAGGGGGATTAAGTCTTTTACTGTAATAATTTTTTTTAATTTAAACATTCACCTTATTTTGTGATCACACCTTGTATATTGTTTTACAGTGATAAGTGATATCACAGATCAAATTTTCAAACATTATTTTAAAGTTGAGAAAAGCCCAGAGAGGTCAGGTAATTTATCCACCATCACACTACCAGTTAGTAGTCAGGTTTCACTCTTACTACTAGCAGACCAAGACTCTGATCCCAAATCCAGTCCTCTTTCTATAAACAGGGACCTACCTAATCCATGGCACAATGCTTTAGGCTCTATGAGCTTTGTCTTTATCACCCTATTCTTAGTTTTACACACTTATTCTCTGCATTTCAATTAGAACAATGCTACTATTTTGGGACATTCTTTTCAAAATAACTAATTTTAATTAATACTAGAGCCTGTAGTTTTACAATTCTTAATTGATTTGTGCTGGTGTATTTGTATTGAACATAGAAAGTATTGCTAGGCTGAGTTTTCACAAAACTGCATAATTCAGCTAGTCCAATGCATTTAAAAACTTGAGTAGTTTTTTTAAATACCTATTTTTTACTTCTTGGATAACTTAATTGGTTATATTGAACTCTCAGTTTTTATAGTTTGTAATTTATTACTAAAAGGAACACCTCTTTTCTAACAATTAAATTTTCTGTTTCTGTTTCTTGATCTGTTGATACATTGTTAAATAATGATAGAAAAAATTCTTTTCTTATTCTGCCTATATTAGAAAAGCCTTTGGAGTTTCACCTAAAAATATGTTTATTAGATGGAAATAAAAGGAAACATCTTCAATATGATAAGGAACGACTCTTAATGCACTAACAATAAAGATAAACAGATATTAGGATCACAAAATGTTTTATTTTGAAATTTAGTCCTGTGATTTTTATATTTCTTTGTGAACGTTAAACCATCTTTGTATTCTTAAGATGAACTCTGGTCTGTTATGGTTTATTTCTTTTAACAAACACTGCTTCATTTCAGTAATAGCTGATTTCTTTTCTATTAAGCTGCTGAATTTGATAAGCTAAAATAGAATATTTTTATTATATTTGTAGAATGTTCTTTTTTGTGCTTTGTCAATCCTTAAGTATAATAAGCTATTCTCTCTGTGTCTAAGCTTTATGTTTAGATGGTATGGTAATTATACTTTCCTTGAAAAACACCTTTATAGAGGTGAGTAAATTTTACAGAATTATAAAATATTAAGTGATAAGGGAGCAAAGAGGGTATCACTTGCTGCAACTCATCATTTTGCAGATAAGGAATCAGGACCGGAGAGGTAAAGTGACTTGCCAAAGGTCACTGATCTCTGGCCAAGCAAGGCACAGCATCTTCATGCCTTCGGTTCAATGAATTCAATAGCAAGGAATATGCCCATATAGGAGTAAAATGAATTGAGTTTGTAATTAAATTATGAGAAAAACATTTGGATGAATACAATGAATAACTATGTATAGGACCACTTATTTTTTAAGGTGAAAAAAATACTACAGTAGCCATACCTGTGATTTTAATATTACAAGGAATGCCAAAAGGAGCCTCTCCTACAGTTCCAGTAGTCCCACCCCATCTGCATGCACACCCTAAGTCAAGTTTCTGTTGCATGAACTAAAAACAAAACAAACAAAAATGGTGTCTTTAGCTCCTACTTATTTGCTGTCTGAAGAGAGAGAAAAAATCAAATCCCCATGCATACACGAGAAAATTTCTTTATTTACTCAAGGGCCTTTCTGGTTATCTTCCCACCCCTTTATTAAAGGTTACTTTGTCTTTCTCCGTTTGTACAGTTTTGTGGAGTTGAAATTTACATAAGTGCCTTACTTTTAAAAAGCATCTCATTAAAAAAACATCATACATCAGTTCAAACCTCAAGTTAAATACAATATGGCAAATTCCGGGTTTTTCTACCTGTTCAGTGATGGCTTGGAAGCTATAGAGTCTGACCAGTCCCGAGCTGTACATCACAATCAGTATTCCATGAGATAAGGTAGCATCTGTAACATTCCCGAAAATCTGAGGGGAAAGGTAGATATCACCTGAGAAAAGACCAGAAGGCCAATCCTCTGAGTGTTCACAGTGGTTTGTGCATTTGCTTAATATTCAGGCCACCACTAAAACACTGCTGCCCAGCATTATAACTTAATTATAATTTAGAAACTTGAAAGTATGGCGTTATTAGGGGTGAGGGGGTACACCCCTGGAGTCTCAGACTAGAGCGCTAATGGGAGTGTAGTACAAACCCCTCAGAATGCCACGGCAGCATTTGTTTGCTTCATGCATTTGCTTTACAGTGTTGTCAGTGTCTTTTAATAACAAATCCTATTCCTCATAGATACAGGCATACACTAAGTCCATCTAATTCTAAATGAGTATTTACTCTACCATGCAGATCCTGCCAGGGACCTGTTATTTATGCTAAAATGCTATTTATAAAGAGACTTATTTTTCAGCTAATTAGAGGGTGAAAAGATTAGATCTAAGAAAGTAATTCTAATGAGAAATAGCCAACTCCAGAGTTTTATCCTTACTTTGTTCTTTAAATCTCTAATACTGTTTAATTGTTTGGTCATATAAAAACTAAACATGTTAAATACCAAACACCTACTGAGGCATTTAGCCTAGCTGACCTTGAGTAAGACTTTGGTTCATTGTTCCCTTTCTGTTTCTGTTTTATGCACTGAACCCTTTCATGATTCTCTAGAGAGCTGTGATAAAGAACTTGATTCTGTGCCTATTTTAATATTTAGCAAAAGCCAACATAGCAATGGCAAATAGTCATAGCAATGGAAGAATTAGAAATTAAGTGAAAATCTGTTTCTATTTCTACTCAAGACAAATTAGTGAAGATTTACTACCCCAATAAATGGCTTAAAGTATATTCTAAACCTGGCCCTTGGCTAGCCTTATCACGCATGGTAAGTGAAAGGTATACTTCAATTCGAAGAAACTATAATCCCTCAAATGATAATCTTGGACATGTGAGAATAAATAGAAACAATTTAAAACTTTGCTAAGTGTTCATTCCTGTTGTAGACTGTAATAAGCATACACAATTAGTTAATCCACAAACACGAGAACAATGACATTCATGAGTTATGTGTTTTGGTCACCCCTTTGAAGGTAAGTTACGGTTTGCTTTGATCTTGACTAGCTCATGACTTTTTGTTCAATGATCCTCCTTCCCCAGTTTTGAGGGAAGGACTTGAGTAATACAAACATAGTTTCCAATAATGAGTGCTATAAGAAAGTAGCCACTCTATTTGAAAATTCGGGTTATATTTTGGAGTCAAATCGAGGTTCAAATTCCAGCTCCCACCACTTACTACCTGCTTAACTTCCTAGTTGAATCCATTTTATGTTACAATGTTATAAAATGCTCAAACTACCTGGTACAAAAACAATTAACAAATAACTACTATTATATTTTTAGGCTTTAGGCAGTTTAGTGTATTATGCTTATACAATATAAACTTTTAAAAATCCACTCATCTTATTTATGAATATTAGTGGATCCTCAAGAACTGTCTTCGATAATACCTTATAGGTGCTTGATTATAGACTAGTAGATTAGAACAACAAATAACTACCCAGAATAAGTAACAACAGTTGTTTTAGAGGAAAGTAGACTATTTATTTTTTGCTCAAAGGAAATCTGTTCTTTCTTTCCTCCCATACAACCACCCCACAAATCAAGAAGAACAGCAACAACAAAACCCAAAACTGAATGAGTTGCAAAATTTAAATACGTAATTGTAAAGTTTGTTTATATATCAAAAGTTTTAGATCTATACCTTACAATTAAAATGAGGCATTTTGTTGCAGGTTTTCACCTTTCTTTAATGATCATTTCTAACAAGCTTTGGAACAGTCCTCTAAAAAAATACCTTACTCATCTCATAATTTTATAAAATAGTGGTTTGTTAATGACCACAGGTATTCAACACTATCCACTTGAGAGGCATAAAAACATGCAGAAAGATAAAGGGATGATTAGGCTTTCCTCCCATGTTAAATGTTCTCATATTTTGACATGAAATAAACTAGGTCAGCAAGCTTTTTACAGTCAGGGGAACACTTGCAATCAAAACACCTAATAAGCAATTAAATGATGACATTACATCTTATTGTCAAAAAAATTAATGTTGCAATTAAGTCAGAAATGAGTTCATACCTTTTTGCTGATCTCCAGAATCCCTATGAGTGAAAAAGGTAGAACATGGAACACGGCAAGGTACAGCAAAACAGGCTGTTGAATGCCCGTCTAGAAGGAAAGACTAACATTATAGGCAGCTCTCAAGAGTATTTCAGAAACACTCTGTTTTCATGAGTTGAACACATCTACCTGTCCTAGCATGCAGCTGTGTAGACGTTTTCATGAATTGAAAATATCCATCTATCTACTCGTACATTGCAGTTATTTAAGTAGGATATAGGCATAGAGATTTAAAATATGTCCACTATACCTTCAGCCCTTCATACACACACATGCACATATACACAAAAATTTATAAAAGTAAACATAACACTAAACATTTCTTAACAACAAAACATATTTTATATACTGTACAACAAAAACATTTCATATACTATAAAACGAAATATATTTTATATTGTATATTACTATATAATACAAATTAATATATATTTTAATGTAATACATTATTAATAATTTATATGGTAAATTGGAATTCTAACAATGAAGAGCCTAATCAAAAGACACATAGTAATCACAGTCATTATCATCTGACACTACACTGACATATTTATATGAAATGAGAAAAAAACATCAACAATAAAATCTTGAGTGATTTCTCTGCTTGAACAGGATCACTTCCTTACTTTGAAGAATAAGGTCCAGTCAATTTCTTTCTACTACGGAATGTAAAATAATCTGTTGTACTATCCCAGAACGGCTTGAAGGGAATTTCTGAAACTTGTGGTAAACAATTTTATAGGATGCTTCAGAAAGCAAAGATCATTAGTTCTTTCATGACAAATCTGCCAACAAATGCCTATGGAAACAAATTTTTCATTTTATTGAATATTTAAAGGTGTCTACCTGCCGGGCCAATGCTGAACCTTTATTCTGGGCTGACTTGACTGCAATGACTTCTTGAGGAGTGTCCCAGCTCAAATATCTTTTAAAAGAATGAAAAGAAGTTTATTCATTTGGGTCAGTTTCCTAATACTTAAAATTGAAATATTATAGCTACTTTATAAGTAAACAGTTTTTAGTTAATTAAATTATAAAAGCCAAGTATTTTAAAAACAAATAGCTAAAAGAATTCCCTTGAGATACTTACATGAATATAATTCTGTAAAATATATCACTTTAATTCTCCTAGAGTTTCAATAAAGTGTTTGATCTAACAGTATTGAAAATTTAGAAAACACAAAACCACCATTGCTGCTTTAAAATGGAAGTTATAAAAAGCATTAAAAATGTTACTTTCACATTTTAAATGCACACATTCACTCCAAAAATTTATATCTAATTTATAAAACCAATAATTAAAATAACAGTTCTTAGATTGTACTAGGCAGGTAATTTAACTGAAACAGACAAGCCTTCAGGAAAATCTACAATAAAGTACATCCTACATATAAAATGCTATTTGTAGATGGGAAACACAGGAAATTATTTTTTAAGTTTATCTGCCAACTAATATAGGTTAGTTACTTATGAGGGATACAAAGAAAATTATATAGGGTCTCTCTATCTGCAGATCTTCAAATGTAATCATGAGGGGAGAAAAAAGAGAACAGGTTTATAAATGAAGATACAGATATACAATGGAAACTAAAAAAACCCAAAACAAACCAACCTTGAAATGTCCTGGGCTACAAGTCTCAAATTTTTATAATAAAGTCACAGATAATACCTGAATTTGCAATATGAGGCAAGATATATTTTCTCAAGGACTTTTCCTGTAGTTGCTGATATACGAAGTAGCCAGTTATGAGCAGTCAGTGCTATGAGTGAGGATTTATAATCTGATGGACTGGCCGGCATTTCCCCCTAAAAAAATGAGGTGTAAAAATGAAACTACTTGGTCATGAACAATCTCAGTGTCCATATAAAATAGCTAAACACTTAAAGAAATAATCAAATAAGTAAACCAAAGAAGAACAGTAAATAGCAAAATAGTAAATAGTAAAATAGTAAAGAATAGTAAATAGAGAATTAAGACAAGGAAACATAAGATTGTGGGTAGATATTTTCATCATTAACTTATTGAGTTTATTTATATAAAGTGCTTAAACAGTACCTGAAATAACTTATTATTACTTATTATTATTTATCATTAAGTATTTAACAAATATTAACCTATCATCATTAAGAGTAGCAATAGTACTAATGATACTGTTATGATAACAGTGATAAGTTCTTAAAACTATATAGAATAGCATAGCAATTAGGAGTTATCGGCTAGAACAGACGTTTCTTTATTCTAAGACTTGTTTTCCTTTTGATAGAAATCAAAATGGCAAAAGGGAAAATTATCCCATTATCCATTGTGACTCTATTCCAACCCCAAATGAAAAAGCTGGAATCCAGGATCAAGGCAGCCAGAGAACAGAAGATGGACCTGGTTTTAAAGATGACCTACGTCACCAATGAATTACGCCCCCAAAAGGGAGAAGATAGCTGCTTGGGCATACCTGCCACCGAACAGCTACCACAAGGTGGAAGTCTAAGGCAGGAAGAGAAAGAGAAGCAAAAGGTTCTACTTTGATTTATGGAATAAAAAGGAAGTTCTAAAAGGAATGTTAAGGATAGGGAAGTTGAAATTAATCTAGTATTTCTAGTATTATCTTAGGCTATAAGTGAACAGAAAAAAATGATGGCATAAGTATTTCAATATATGCTCCTAAAAATTTGTCTTGTTAGGGGTAAAAATGAGGGTGTTTTTTAGGGATTTTTTGTGTTTTGGTTTTGTATGTATGGGTATTTTTACGTTTATAACTACTGGAAGTCCTACACTAAATTCACAGGCAATGATGTAAATTTTTTATCCTGTGGTGTCTTATATATGTAGCATCTCATGAACATTTTTAAGTTTTTAAAAATGTGCTATTTAGGGCCAGCCTGGTGGCTCAGGCGGTTAGAGCTCCATGCTCCTAACTCCGAAGGCTGCAGGTTCGATTCCCACATGGGCCAGTGGGCTCTCAACCACAAGGTTGCCAGTTCAATTCCTCGAGTCCCGCAAGGGATGGTGGGCAGCGCCCCCTGCAACTAAAGATTGAACACTGCACCTTGAGCTGAGCTGCCTCCCAGATGGCTCAGTTGGTTGGAACGCGTCCTCTCAACCACAAGGTTGTCGGCTCGACTCCCGCAAGGAATGGTGGGCTGTGCCCCCTGCAACTAGCAACTAGCAACGGCAACTGGACCTGGAGCTGAGCTGTGCCCTCTACAACTAAGACTGAAAGGACAACTTGAAGCTGAATGGCACCCTCCACAACTAAGATTGAAGGGACAACTTGAGTTGGAAAAAAGTCCTGGAAGTACACTCTGTTCCCCAATGAAGTCCTATTCCCCTTCCCCAATAAAATCTTTAAAAAAAAAAAAAGAAAGAAAGAAAGAAAAAAAGTGTGCTATTTAAACCTTGCTTATGTTAAAAAAGAGAATATGGAGGGGCATATATAATAGGTTTGAACTGTTTTCCAAAACCCAAAGTTATACTGCATACATTGTCTCAGAAAAGAAGCATGCTAATTTAAACATAGTTTCACATCAGTATGTTAAAAACAATGCAATATGCTGCTTAGTTTTTCTTAATGGACAATCTCGCTTCACTTCAAATGAGAACAAAATGTTTAAAGGGAAGTAAAGCTAGGAATTAGGTTTCTAAAATCTTTATTTTTACAAGATTGCTCTAAAATTTTGGTGGCTTTGTACTAGTGTCTTCAAAACCTTTCTCAATTAAAAAATCTGTCATCCTCCTCCTTGCACCATTAAAAATGGATTAAAAGGCTTTACATGTTGGGGTGCAACAGTTATTTTTAGCTTTCAGTAAGAAGTTGGAGAAGAAAACATAGATTTAAAGCTTTCTGATTTGTGAAAAGGAGCCTTCCATGAACAGAGAGTAAGTGTCCAGGGGAAAAGAAAACTGTAGCTCCAGGAAAATACAATTTTATGTAAAAATAAGTTTTTTTTAAAAAGTAATTTTAATAGTAAATTCAATGTATAGTCTTCTTATCCTTTAAACATTATTTCTGGTCACATATTGTGAGTTCTAATATTCTTCCTAAAGAACAATCAGCCAAATCAAAGACCTAATTAATCTATTGCAATTTTTCCTAAGTGTATTTCTTAGAACACTGATCCCATGGAAGACTAATATTTAGAAATATACCTCAAAAAAGGATGTCATATGATAAAGAGTTTAGGAAAATGGTTTGACAATTAACATGAACATTAGTATTACTATACATATTATTAGTATTAAAGACTCTGAGAAGTAATTCTACAAATAAACTTGTTTATCCTTTTAAACTCAGAATATCCCAAATTTATTTGTCTACGACCCAATTCCTCCTAACTCTTTTAGCAACTATAAGATAGCAACATCTTATGAAAACAATGTTCTGAAAAATACACACTGGGGCAATGCTAGTCTGATAAAATTAGCTTATTATTTTATTTTTTACTTTTATCTTATTATTTTCCTAATAAGATTTGTGGAGGAAACTCATAAGAATCCACTTTCAAAGAGCCATGACATCACTGTTGCCCATAACATGTAACAAAATAAATATTTTGTTTCAGTATATTAAGTAGAATGATTTCTTAAACACTAACTATAATCTAGTTTATACTGCTTATAGAACTTGCAATCAGTTCATATTTTTCTAGTTTTTAAGATTTAAAAATGGTATCAAATTTTAAAAATATATTCTTAATATATAATTTTTTTTAAATATAGATATTGTCTCATAAGGAAAAATGATAATCAAAAGATAAACTCTTCTTGATTCCTTTCAAGATTAAGGAATCACTATGATATTTAAGTTTTATTCCCTTATAAAATATATTAACAATAATCAGTCCTAGGCTAAATGCTTTAGAAACAAATGCCTAAAGACAAGTCTTACCACTGGGCATTCCCACAGTAAAGCATCCTCTATTTTTTCTGATTTGGAACATTTTGGCATTTCATAAAGTCTTCTTGGCTGTGATGCAACACTGAGAAAAATGAAAAATAAATGATTATTCTTGATAACTGAGATAGCGTTTGCTCAGGTGTGAGTGACTTTTTTCTAGTCAAAGATTTAAAATACCAAAATATAGTTTGCTACTTGGCTATCCTCTACTCAACTAAATGTGAACATTTTTTTTCTGACCACAGAATTCATAATACACATTCACAGAAAACAAATCTGAAAAATATAATGAAATTAAAATAGATTATAAAACCACCAAAAATAACCATTATTAACTTTTTGGATCATTTCCCTCTAGTTTTTGTTTATATCCATATACCTACCTACAGATTATTTTCCAAAACAGGATCATTATTGAATTCTTTCTTTACCCTTGAACATTTACTATGAATAAAATTCCATGGCATTCCTATGTGTTACTCCAATATTTTAAAATGAAAGTTATTTAGATAAAAAGAATCCTATTATTTTAGAATGAAAATTAACGGATAAAAATGGAAATACCCTCTAAGGTTTTTTTACTCCCAAAATGCCTTTCAGAAAGGTTGAACAAGTTTATACTTCCGTCAATATTGAACACTGTATTTTTGATGTGGAAAACAGTCTCTTACGTTTAATTTATATTTCTTTAATTACTACTGAGATGTGATAATAGATGTTTTCATTTCTTTAACTGATGAACTTTAAAATTAAACTACTATTTAGAAAAAATTTTCAGGGGAATGATTTAATTGCCTTTGATGTTCTTTCACTGATTCAAAGGGTTAAATCAAACAGAATTTAACAGGAATGAAAACAATCTCACATGTGACTCTAACTTATGGGGGAAATACCCTTAAATCGCATATTAAAGAACTCCAACACTACTTACCATTAAACTACCAATCAATGCCACTTTATTTTTTTTTAATTAAAGCAAATACCTCTAAATTGGGAAAGTTACAAAATGGGCATTAAATGATAGCAAAGAATTATTGCTAATTTTGCTATGAATGATAACATGTTCCTATAAGAAAATGTCCAGATTTCCACTTCCAGCATGACAGCAAGAGGCGCTCTATGGGCATGCCACCCAGGAAGAGTGGTGGGAATTATAAAAGGACAACTATTTTAAAGTCTCTGGAAATGGTCCTTGGGGCATACAGCAAGTGAAGAAACATTTATTCAAGAAAATCTGCTAGAGCTCAGCAAGAATACTGAGTCTCGTGCAAATAGTGGTATTTGCACTAGGATGTGCTCCCTCCCCACCATTCTCAGCTCAGCAAGATGAAAACTCCACTCCAGACCGGTACAGCCAAGAGCACAGGGCTCCCTGTACCCCAGCTCCGAGAGCTACCTTCCTGAGGGACAGGATGATAACATTTGTCATCTAGCCCCCAGCTACTTGTTGCTGATTCTGAGTGCTAGGTGAGAGCAGTCAAGAGGTGGGGATCCCTTCTTCCACCAGCCCCTACCCATGGGCTAGAGGGTCTACCTCATGTGTGGCATGCCTAAGAACACTGGAACCTTTACCTCATCTCATAAAGCTGTGGTTCCACACTTAAAGAGGCAAGAAGACTTGAGGTGAATGCCTGCTCCATACCCAAGTGCTCAGCTTTTAGAGTAGGGTAGTCACTCAGAGAAAAGAGTATCACTGACAACCACCACCACACCTCCAGAGCCTTGGCTCAAAGATTTTGCCCGGGGGAGAAGCATATAGGCTCTAGTCTCTTCCCAGAGGAACTGACTTCATTTACAACGGAGTATGGAGAAGTTCTAAAGCCTATGGGTACTCTCAAAACCAGTACAGGTTGTGATGAAAGGCAAATGGTAAGAGACTGGTAGATTCATTGGCCATACAGGCTAAACTGTAGGTTGGCTAATTTGCTTGAGAGAACCAGAAAGAGATTGCTGGAAAGAGCCCTCCTGGGGTCAGAATAAATTTTGACTATCTAAAAACCTATCCTCTCTAACTTCTGGTTTCTGGTCCAACATGTAAAGAGCTTGGAAGTCATCATTCCGATCCTCACAACAATAAAAAAGCTCAACAAACTGAAAATCAACAATTCTTATTAGGTCCATCAAAGGCTTGAGGCTACAGGGCAGCCGCCCCCAACACTGGAGAGAGAGGTTGGATACCAAGAATCACAGCTTACCAGAAGCAAACCCCGGCGCAAGCCACTGGAATCAGCACTGGGGAGACAAAAACAAGGAGGCTAGAGGAAATTTTAGCCTCTGACACAGCTACAAACACAGTCTAAGTCCTAGGCAGATAAACATAAAACCTCACTCTAAACACCTATTTGCCATCATTCCTTTTACCTGACACCACATACAACTTTCAACAAAAAATTACAAGGCATGCTAAAATGCAAAATACAAAGTTTGAAGAGAATCAGAATAAGATTTAGATATGGTAGAGATTTGGGAGTTATCAGATTGGAAATTTAAAATAACTATGATTAATTTGCTAAGGACTTTAATGAAAAAAGTGGACAAGGAAGAACAGATGGGTAATTAAGCAGAGATAAAAAGGCTTAAGAAAAAAATCAAAAGGAAATGCTAGAAATCAAAAGCACTCTAACACAAATGAAGAATGTCTTTGATGGGTTCATCAGTAGACTAGATACACCCAGGTAAAGAATCAGTAAGCTTGAAGATATGTCAATAGAAACTTCCCAAACTAGAAAGAAAAGTGAAAAAGGAACTTCCTACCTAGAACAAATAAAGAATGAAAAAAGAAAAACAGAATATCCAAGAACTGTGAGACAACTAGAAAAAATATGTGTACGACGGAAATAGCACAAGGAGAAGAAAGAGAGAACAAAACAGAAAAAATACTTGAAATAATAATGGCTAAGAATTGTCCTAAATTAATGTTAGATATCAAACCACATATTCAGGAAACTTAGAGAACACCACGAATAATAAATACCAAAAAATCTACACTTGGGCATATCACATTCTAATTGTAGAAAATAAAAAATAAAGAGAACACCTTGAAAGAATCCAGGGGACAAAAAGCACCTCACTTACAGTGGAACAAGATGAGAATTACACTGGACTTCTGCTCAGAAACCATGGAAGCAAGCAGAGTGAAGTGAGATATTTAAAATGATAAAAGAAAAACCCCACCAACCTAGAATTCTGTATCCCAAGAAATTATCCTTCAAAAGTCAAGGAGAAATAAGACTTTCTCAGGCAAAAACTGAGGAAACGTGCTGCCAATAGATCTGCCTTAAAAGAAATTTTCAAAGAAGTTCTTCAGAGAGAAGAAAAATAATATAGGTCATAAACTCAGATCCACATAAATGAAGTGTGTTAGAGAAGGAATAAATGAAGGTAAAACAAAATCCTTTAGTTTTCTTATTCTTAATTGATTTAACAGATAAAAACTTGTCAATAATAATAGCAACAAGGTTTTTCAGTGATTATAGTTTATGGATAAGTAAAATGAATAACAACAATATTATAAAAGGCAGTAAGAATTAGAAATTCTTTATTATAAAGTAGCTGCAC
Organism: Rhinolophus sinicus; assembly: GCF_057876585.1. NCBI lineage: Eukaryota > Metazoa > Chordata > Mammalia > Chiroptera > Rhinolophidae > Rhinolophus > Rhinolophus sinicus. Next base: position 160,463,574 of record NC_142517.1, on the reverse strand, counting down.
TACCAATGAAGAGGTACAGTGTTACTTAGATTAGTTATAATGTATACTCCAAGTTATAAGGCAACCACTAAAAAAATTTTAAAAAGAAGTATCACTGATATGCTAAGTGGAGAAAAAATGGATCACATAAAATGCTCAATTAAAGCCAGAGAACACAGAGAAAGAATAAAAGACAAAAAACCAAAGAATAAAGGCAATGAATAGAAAATAGTTACAAATATGGGTAAGTACTAAATGAACTATACCAATAATCACGAATGTGAATGATCTAATATACCTATTAAAAGACAGAGACTGTCAGAGTGGATGAACAAAACAAGACCCAAATATACGTTACCTACAAGAAACCCACTTTAAATATAAAGATACATAGGGTCAAAGAAAAGGGATGGAGAAACATATACATGGAAACACTAATCAAAAGAAAGCTAGAGTAGCTACACATTAATTTCAGACAAAGGAGACTTCAACAAGGAAAATTATCAGGGATAAAAAGTGGCATTACATAATAGTAAAGTGGTTACTTCTCAAGAAGACATAAAAATTTTTAATGTGTATGGATCTAAGAAGAGTATCAAAATATGAGACAAAAACTGATAGAACACAAGGAGAAACAGATGAAGCCACTATTACTTGGACATTTCAATACAACCTCTATCAGTAACTGACAAATCCAGCAAGCAGAAAGTGAGGATATACTTGAACTGAACAGTACCATCAATCAACTGTATCTAATTGACATCTATAGAATACTTTAGTCAACAATAACGGAATACACATTTTTCTCAAGCTCACATGAAACATTCACCAAGACAGACCACAATCTGGGCCATAAAACTTATCTTAACAAATTTAAAGACTAGAAATAATACAAAGTACGTTCTCAGACCACCATCGAATTAAATTAAAAATCAGTAACAGAAAATAGCTGATAAATCCCCAAATATTTGAAGATTAAACAACACACTTCTAATTAACACAGGAGTCAAAGACATCTCAAGAGAAATTTTAAAATATTTTAAATGAAATGAAAATGAATATAGAACAGATCAGTATTTGTAGGATGCAGCAAAAACAACGCGTAGAGGGAAATGTAAGCATTAAACATATATATTAGAAGAGGAAAGGAACTTCTGGGTGGGTGAATATGTGGAGGTTTAGGGAGAGAGGTATGTTCAGAAAGCATGGATGCTCCATGCTCCTTCCCATCTTTCATCTGGCTGTTCCTTTTACAATAAACTGGTAATCTACTAAGAAGCCAGTCACAAAGGACCACATATTATGTGATTCAATTTATATGAAAGAGATGAATAGGTGAATCTATAGAGACAGAAAGTAGACTAGTAGCTGCTTAGGGCTGAGGGGGATGGAGGAATTGGGGTGATAGCTAAAGGGTATAGGGTTTCTTTCTGAGGTGATGAAAGTGTTCTAAAATTAACTGTAGTGATGGTTACCAATATGAACCACCAATGATTCATCAAATTCAATATGAATTTCAATGAACTAAAATCACTGAATAGTATGCTTTAAATGGGTGACATGTATGATAAGAGAATCATACCTTAATAAAGCTATTTAAAAAAAGAAAATGCCCATTTTTTTAGAGAAGCAAACTTAAGTATGGCACGATGTTTAGAATATGCTTTAAAATACTTAGCAAAGAGATAAAGGAAAAGGGAGAGGATGAAATAAATAAAGCAAATGTGGCAAAATTGTGAAATTTTTCTCTTAAAAAAGGCAAGTACTTCCAAAACAAAACATAGGCAGATATTCTTGTCTAAAGCAGCATCTAATTACTAGGTACCCGGCTCACTTGACTCTGGTATCTTCTAAGCAGAATAAAATACTACACAGTGCTCTGAGAGCAATCTATTTTTCCTGAACTACAAAGTAATTTTGCTTTAAATGGTATTTACAAACATGAAATTGGCAACTTTCAATTTAACTGGGTCTTAAAATTACATGCATTTTACCACCTACTCTTACTCTGGATCCATTTTTCCATTCTCCTACTTCACTAAGCTCTAATATAGGCATGCGGCTCCTTAAAAATAAGATGTAAGATCAACAGTGGGGTGATTTACCGCAAAAAAAATCCGCCCCCCCCAAGATACCTGCTGATACAGCACCGATAATTATCAAAATATATTCTTCCTCTCTCATAGGCTATAGGTGACTTGGAATGAGTTGTCCAAACATTCTTAAATTTAGTACTTTCCTGAAAGACACAAAGAATTTCAGTTTAGGGAATTACTCAGAAGCCCCTACTGTGCACTAATTTTATGTTGCATAGTTAAAATTTAGAGTTTTCAAATAAATTTCACAGACGGTATTCAAAAACATTATAGTCAATTCTTCCTCTGCTTTATTCTCATTTTGGTTTAATCGGGGTGACCAACTTTTAGATTGTTTGCAGGAAGGCATAAGAAGCTTAAAAAACTGAAAGCACCCGGGGGGGTGGGGGTCATATTAATATCTACTAATCCCCCCGGTTCAAGGCATGGATTCCTCTCCCCATCATATACGACCTTCTTAAAAGGGGGCTCTACCGCGTAAAAAGTGCCCCCCAGCAGAAGGCTTGACCACCAGGCGCCTCGCAGCCCTTCATCCCGCTCCCGGCCGGTGGGCAGTCACCTGGCACACCAGCACCCGCAGGATGCCCAGGTTCGTCCTCTGCACCACGCCTGCGTCGCGCGAGAAGAAGCCCAGCGCCCGGCGACTCAGCCGGTGGCACACGTTGGGCTTTCGGGTTGGACCCATCGAGGCAAGGGCCGGGCCGCGGGGTTGGCAGGGCCTATGAGGGGCGCGCCCCTAACTCTTGCGCGGGGCAGCGGTCGCTACTTCGGACCCTTGAGGCCCCAACTCTCTACGGGAACCAGGAAAAACTTAACACGGAGAAGCCAGACGGGGCACACGGCAGTGGGGGGAGGGAAGACAGAGCCGGCACCGCCTGAACACCGAGAAGAGGGAAAGAAAAGATACCCCCTTTCCGGCCTGCCCTCCAAACACGCTCAGCCTCTGGACCCGGCTGCGGACAGTGCGCCCGCCCCGTAACGCGCTGCGAGCCTGAGCCGTTCCCTCACTGGGAAATGTAGTTCCCAGTGTCAGAACTACAGTTCCCATCAGGCAGGTACAGAGCACTGGCGGCCCCGCCCCGCTCTGCCCCGCCTCTTGCCGGGCGGAGGCTGCGCTGTAGGGTTGGCCCGCCTTTCCGGTCTGCACGCGGCGCAGAGGAGAAGTGTGGGGGCGCTGTTACCTGTGCGCGCAGGGCACTCTGGGAGCTGTCCCTTGCTGCCCGCGTATCCGCACGCCTCTCAGCCCCGACTTTCTGGCACATGTGTCAGTACGACCTCCCCCTAAAGCAGTGCCCTGTGCTAAAGGTACGCACCCAAGGCTTTTCCTTCAATCGCACGTTGGACGATATGGATGAGGTTAAATATTTTGGTTCTATAAACCGTATGCTTTTGTATTACCGTGTTTCCCTGAAAATAAGACCTAGCCGGACAATCAGCTCTAATGTATCTTTTGGAGCAAAAATTAGTATAAGACCTGGTCTTATAGTAAAATAAGCTCAAAAATTAATATAAGACCCGGTCTTATAGTAAATTAAGACCGGGTCTTATATTAATTTTTGCTCCAAAAGACGCATTAGAGCTGATTGTCCAGCTAGGTCTTATTTTCTGGGAAGCACAGTATGAGTTATTAGTGGAAGATGCTGGCATTCCCACCAAACGGGTTGAAGGACTGTTTCCCAGAGGCCCACCCTTCTGTGGCTCGCGAGGACACAAACAGTTGCGGTAATTGCTGCATTTTCCTTCCTCTCGACTTTCCCCCCTTCTTATTGGGGAAATATGAAATGTTTACATTCTTGTCGGACTGCATAAGATATTCCACGTTGATTCCTCTAACTAAAACTAACATAAAATAACTAGCCCTGCCTGTAGTGTCAGAGTTGCCACTACGCTACCTTTTCGGTAATCATGCACCAGATGTGTCCCATTGCTTTGCTTGTAAGTCTTTTGAGGGTGCAGTGTTTGTAGCTCCCAAGTGGGCTTGGCATGCTACCTCTTGTTCAGTATGCAAGGGAGAGATGGCATGTGACTGACAGAGCAATAAGTGCTATACTGGGTGAGCGCATTGGGTCACAATTTAAGTGCTTGTAAAAATTTGCCATTTCTCCTTGTAACCCTGCTGCATTTCCTTCAGGGCCTGGGCTTTTGCTGATTTTTCATAACTTATTTACAGCATACTGTGGAGTGCTTTATTTTTAGAGAGCGCTATAATAGTTAATTTGGTAATTCATGAATGCAGCTGTCACTGAGAAAACTGGGACTCAGAAAAGATAACTGGATTTTCTTTGGCTGAAATGAAATTCAGATCATTGCTGACCTGAATTCATTATCTTTTCTTCTTCCCCTTGACCCCCACCTATTTGTCTTCCTGTGGTCTTTACCTCACCACCAAGTCATCCAAGGGACAGATGCCTTCTTTTTCCTTACCCATAACCAACCATGTCCTTTTGATTCTAACACTTATCCCCTGAGTAATTTAGGGCCTTACCATTTTATCTCATTATTATATTAATAGCCTCCTTTCTGCCTTAAATACTTTCAATTCTAACCCTCCACACTGCTGCCAGTGATTTTTCTAAAGCACAGATCTGTCATTTTCCTATTAAAATCTTTAAGTGGCTCCCAATCACCCAGAGCAGAATTTCTCAAACCCATGTAGATAGCCAGGATTCTCTATTGTTAATTTAAAATATTTTCAGTATGTTAAATATATGCAAATATAAAACTATATATGAACTCCTTATGTTGTATCGTTTTTATAACTAAGTTATAAATAGTTATAAGTTAAATGCAGCAAAAGTGTAAAACAAATCAAACAAGTATTTATTTATTGTTACCAATGAAACTTTTTGCTGGACCTAACACACTCTAAAAGTGAAATGTTCGCTGTTCTCTGTGGCATAACTTCCTTGCAGAAAGGCCTGTCCGTACGGTTTTTGTGTTGAGTGATTACTGAATGCCCTCACCTCTCTACTTCATTTAAACCACTGCAAAACCTTCCTATATCCAATGTGTCATGATTTCATTTGACCTTCACTTGACAACATCGTTTACAGAAAGTAGTCCCCATTGCTATTTCATTAACCTGTGCCAATGACAAATGCTACCACTTGTTTGCCAGCGCACTCCTAAACACAAACGTGTGAACTGAAATCTTGTGACAGTAATCAATTAAAAGGTGTTCGTCCAGATCATCCACAGTATCTTTTTGTCAATTTTTTTTGTTTAGATTTTTATCAAATTGAAAATAAAAAGTTTGTCTGCGAGAAATCTCTTGGCCTTGAGGCTACATGTAGGAATCCTAGGGATCTGGACAGGGAACTTACAGGACAAAATCTGAATCCCTTAGTGTAGTACACAGGGTAGCATCATGCCCACATTTTCAGCCTTATCGCTTTATCCATCCATCCTTTACAGTTGCTCTTGTGGTTCTGACATATTGCTCACTTGCTCCAGCCAGTGTACCTTTACACTCCAAATTTTCTTTGTATGGAGCTCCCTTCCTCTCTTCTTATCTATTTATCTCAACACTCATCCCGGATATCACAGCTCCACTCAAACACTTCCCTAACCCTTCCACTTTTATAATGTCAACCTGCATAAGTTGGTTGTTGCACTGTATTAGAATTGTCGTTTGTCTTCCCAACATATTGTTTTTAGGGTAGTCCATTTATTCAACATACATATGCATTAACCATAGTTCAGGCAGTGTACTAAGGATGCAAATATATGTTGAATGAACTGGCTACTCTAAAGACAATATATAGACTCTATTATCAGCAATTTAGTACTTTTAACATAGATGCAGATTTAGTCTCCCTTTAATCTTTAAATCAGTAGGAAACTGTAATATTAATAAGAAGAAATAACCTTAAAAACTTAAATCCTCAACAGTTCTACCTGTAACATAGATATTTTCCATTTGTTGAAGGTCAAATGGCATGAACAGACATCCCTAGCTTAGGATTTGGAAATTACTTCTCTTAATTGGCCGTAGAACAAATATTGGTTCCTTTTTTTCTTTTTTTCACTTTGTTTCTATGTCATGTTTATAGAATACTTAACTATCTCTGCCATGACGTTTCAAAGACAAGGAAAAGGATCTACGAATTCGGAAGTTAATAAAACGCTTTTTGTTCATATACTCTGTTTAAAGAAGCTTGGCATAACCAAATAAATACTTACAACACTCAGGTTTTAACTTGAACACATTCAAAGAAATTTGAACCAAGGCCAGGAGAGGTCATTCATTCAACGTGTAATTGTTTCACGTACAATGTGCTGGGAACTATTTTGGCATGGGGTATAACAGTGAACAGGATAGACAAGCTGCCTACGTGTTGGGGGAGATAGACAATAAACATTTAAAAAAAAGATTTCAAGTAGTGATAAGTGCTTATAAGAAGATAAAACAGAGTGATGTGCTTGACAGGGAATGGTTGGGAACCCTGCTTTAGCAGAGTGGTTAGGGAAGGCCTCTCAAAATAGTGGACTTTGAGCTCAGCCCTGAAGGGTGAGAGTCAGTCTGCAAAGAACTAAGTACCCTTAGACCAGGCAGAGAGATGCCTGCCTGAATGCCAGGTCCCTAAGGCGATAACAACCTGGGCTTATGCTAAAACTGTTAGAAGGCCAATGTGGTTCTTTAGTGTGCATGAGGGAGATGAACTTGGAGAGGTAGGCTGCAACCGAGTCATGTCAGGTGGAAGGAAGTTTGGATTTTATTCTGTTATAATGGGAAGCCATAGGAGGCTTTGAAAGGAGAGTGACATGATCTAACTTGTGTTATAAGATCTCTATGGCTATCGTGTGGAGATGGTACTGTATGGGGGCAAGATGGAAGCAAGGAGACAGGTACCTGTTCCGTTGGTCCAGGTAAAAGGTGATAATGTTTAGACTGGAGTGGTAGCAGGAGAGATGGAAAGAAGTGGACAGACTCAGGATATATTTTGAAGGTAGAGTTGACACGGATAATGTAGTGGATAATAATGATGAAGAAAAAAGATTCAAGGGGAAACACGATAAAGCAGAACCACAAATAAACATCCCCCTAAATTCCCCAGAACAAGTGAAAAACAGGGAACTATTCATCACACAATGTAGTATTTTAGACATTAATGCTAAAGAATGTTAGGATCTGTTCCATGACTGGTGCATATGAAGAGGGGAATAAAATCAGTTCCCGGAAGTAGGCATGGGTCAGATCATGTGGGAAAGGCAGTGACACAGCATTCCTCCTCAGGGACAGTTGGGAATAGCATCTGGAACAAGAGGGATCTAGACCAGTTAGGAGGTCATTGTAGTAAGATTGGAGTCACTTTGGGAAATGTGTTTTGAAATTATTAAGGCTTTTGACCACAGGTTTGGTTCTTGTGTTTCCTTTTCTCTGTATATTTTAACGTTATTTGTCTGAACATGGAATACATTCATGCATATACAAAATCTGGAAAGATGTAGGATTAAAGGATTGATAACAAAGTTTGCAAACTATTCCTCTTATTTAAAAAGTATTTTATTTATTCAAAGAATATGTATAGATAACATAGCATAATATATTAATTTAAATAATAATTATAAAAGGCATACCCATATATCTATCATCAACTTAAAAAAACACCACAGAACATTTCCTAAAACTTTGACGTCTCCTATGTGCTCCTTCTGGTTCCCAGATCCCTCTTTCCTCTTTATGTAGATAAAACATTGTTAACTTTTAAATGTTTTTGAGCATGATATAAATTAAATCGTGTTGTGTATATGTACTCTTCTACAAATTGTCTACTTTTTCAACATCATACTTTACAAAGTGTAATGTTCATTTATTTTTACTACTATATAATATTTCGTTGTATAAATTTACCACAGTTTGTTTATCCATTTTCTATTGGCTGGGCTTTTGTTTCTTTCAGGTTTTTTTAGTCCTAGAAAAGTGATGCTATAACATCCTTCAAACTGTCTCCTGCTACACATGTTAAAGAGTATATTTGTTTGCTATTGCTGTGTGACATATTACCACAAACTTAGCAGCTTAAACCAATACCATTTATTATCCTTAATTTTTTTTACATGAATAACCACTTGTCCCAGAACCATTTATTGAAGGGCCCCTCATTTATCCAGAGATCTGCAGTATTAAATATTGTTGTGTATCAAGTTTACATTCATAGTCAGGTCTGTTTCTAGGATCTGTTTTCTATTCTATTGTATTTTTCTATCCTTGGGCTAATTAATACCTGACCACTATACTAGTAATGCTTGAGAGCTGGTAGGGCAAATCCTCTAGCTCTATTATTTTTCTTCAGGTTATCTTATTTCTTTTTTGCAGTTTGCACTTTCATGTCTTTTGGAATCAGCTTAAGTTCCACAAAAAGCCTTAATGGAATTATTGGAATTTATCACATTAAATCTGTATATCAATTTGAAGAGAACAGACATATTTACCGTATCAAATTATCCTATCTATGAAGACAGTGTCTCTCCATTTATTTATGTCTTTAATGTCTTTCAATGAAGTTTTATAATATTTTTCTTAAAGGATTTGCACATTTTGCAACTTCCTAAATACATTGTTACATTTTTGGCCAGTCTTATAAATGGTGTATTTTTAAGATTTTCTAACTATATTTTTTGCTAGTATGTAAAAATTCAATTATTTTTTTATATATTGATCTTCTATTTAGCAACCTTGCCAAACTTTAATTTTAATAGTAATAATTGTCATTTGTAGGGTTTGGGGGATTTTTCTATGTAGATAATCAGGTTCTCAGGAAACTGACAGTTTTGTTACTTTCTTCTCAACTGTCTTACCTTTAATTTCTTTTTATGTTCTTACTGTGCTAGCCAGGACCTCTAGTGCAGTGTTGAATAGAACCAGTGACAGTGGACGTCCTTATTATATTCATGTTTGTGAATGAAATACTTCTAATTTTTCACCAGTCTGAACGATGCTGTAGGTTTTTGGCAGCTACTTTTTATCAGGTTAATGGAATTCTCTTCCATCCCATATTTATGAAAAGTCTTGTTTATTTGATTTTTAATTGTGAATGGGTGTTGAATTCTTTTTGAGCTTTTATATTTGAGTTTATTTTTCATTTAACTTTTAAAACATTACTGTAGTTGAATGTTAAAACAAAAAACAATAGCAAGTAGTGAGCATATTATGATTATAGTGTTACCAGAGTGGGCCCTTCTCGGCACGGTGTCCAGCTTCTATGCATCTCGAGCAGAGAATTGAATGAGATACCGAGGTAAAGTAGTGAAAAAGCAGTTTATTAGAAGAAAAAGTACACTCAAAGAAATAGAAACGGGCCCAAGCAGAAGGTAGTGGCTCAAGGTGGCATTATTAAGAGAAAAAGTAACTCCAAAGTGTTTGGAGCAGGCCCCGAGCAAAGACAAGGCTCAAGAAGTGCTGACTGGCGAGGACTTGGAGTTTTTATCCCTTTGTTTTTTCTAGAATGGGCTGTTCATTTCCGGGAGTCGGACCACTTGATTGACATGTGTGATTGAAAGAGGCTATTACCTCATCTTTTTAAACTGCGCAGTTTCCTTCCCAGAATTCAGTCTGTTATAATAACATTAATGAACTGCTGGGCATATGTATGATATTATAATGAGGCCCAGGTGAAGTGAAGGTGGTTGTGGCCTTTACTGCGCAGGTGTGAGTAGCCGGTTTAATCTAGTTGGGTATTTTGTGTCCATTTGTTTCCCCATATGGGTAGACAATTATAATGAAAAGGGAAAGTTTTGGGAGGAGAGGGGAGGTCTTTTGAGCGGTCGCATTCCCATTCCATGGGTTGTGCAGGAATGCAGAGACCCGATGCCTGTCTCTGACTGCCTGCCTTTTATTTTCCTTGAGAGATGTGATCCCCATAAAATCTGTATGGGAAGTTGAGGGGCAGGAGGTCTTTTTTTCTGTATCTGCTTCCTGCTGGGCAGGGGCATGGAGCTGTCCCTACCTATTGGGAGAGTCACAGAACTCTCGCCCTACCTGGTCTTAGATGAGAGGAAGGCGTCTTGAGATCCACTTGGAACACCGAAATCTGCTTGCAAGGCTGTGTTGGCTTCTTTGGTTGGGACTAGTAATCTTGCTGGGGTATCATCTGTATCCCCAAGGTCCTTAAATGAGGAAAAATAGATTTTGGTTAAACAGAGTTAAAAGTGTTGGCCCAAGAAGCAGGACCCAAAGCCATCGACACAAGGTGGCTGTGTGATAGAAATTCTGTTTAGCTTCGTGGAGCCGTGGTCTTCCTCTCTGGTTAATCCAAGTATTCAGATGGTGGTGTTCACCCAGGAACTGGGCCTGGAATGGCCTCGAGCAGGGGGCAGGGGACTTCCTATGATTCAGGCTAGGAACAAACAATCTTCTATTTAAGATAAAAAGCTGATTTGAAAGGTGATTATGATCAGGAACTAGGGAGCTAAGAAACTGGGGGCAAGGAAACTTAGGAAAGGGAAACAAAATCCCTATAGCAAAGAAAACTTAAGTTTTTTGGGGTGGGGGGTGCTCCTTGCTTGGCCCCTATCAATAGTCCTTCACTCAGTCACTATTGCGTATAAAATGCCACTGAGCACCACCCCTAGGATGACGTCATCACCCTCATGTGCTTCTCTATTGTAATGGTGCCGTCTTTTATGACTTGGATCAAAGTCTGCCAGTTCTACCAGGTCCATTTCATCCGTCTCTTCTACTTTCTTCCTTTCAGGTAGGAGTTTTTCAAGCAAAGAGAGTTTATCAGGAGAGAGAAAGCCATTCTCAGGAAAGCTGACCTTAAATCCGATGATTAGACGACCCTTTTCATATGGCCTATGATAAATCGGCACGCCTTCATTTAGCACACACTTGATCTCCCCATGCTTGACAAGCTAACCTGGATGAGAGGTGATGACAATGGTTTGGTTGTCAAGTAGATATTGGCTTTTGGAAGCCACACAGTGCTTCAGCCAGCTTTATGTCCACCCACATGAAAAGGTCTTCACTTCATCGAGTAAAAAGAGCAGGTCTTTCTGATCTAAAACAATGATCATATCTCCGGGCTCCAGTCCTGGTTGTTGGTTTCCTCCACCATGGAATGTTGTCTTCTGGCCATCTTTCATGCCTTTGTCAATACGAACTTCTGGGATCTTCTTCTCTCAAACTATCTTCCTCCCATTGCAGCTTTTACATCCATCTATAAGACTCATCCTTTCCCCATGGCCCTGGCACTCCATGCACACAGACTGAATTTGCTGAACCATTTCAGGTCCTATCTGATGAATTCTTATTTGCGTCTCATCACCTCAGCAATTGGGACAGCACTCTACTGCTCCTTTCTTACCACCTTGGCCTTCACATTTGTTACGAATCACATTGTTTTGCAGAGCTAGTTTTCTTGTTGCACTTTATATAAATTTTCTAAGGTTACTGAGAGCTGATGCACATTTGTACTTCTCATTTCTCTCTGCATCCTTCTTCCTCCTCCAAAAAACATCAAAGATATCCATGGGGGAGCCAAAATAACCACCTGCTCCACCTTCTTTAATTGACCAATTGACCGTTCTCCTCCTTTGTCATATAGTTCCCTTTTCTTTGCATAAGAGAGCACTTAATAAGCTTGAGAAATCTGTTTAAACTTTTCTCCTTCATTAGGATTCTTATCAGGGTGGCACTTCAAGGTCAGTTTCCTGTAAGCCTTTTCCAGTTCTTCCTGGGTGGCGTTGAGCTTGACCTCCAAAACATCATAGTAAGTGGTTTCTTTCACCATTTTTGACAGCCCGTGAGAAGGCCGAGGTCGGCAGTGTAGGGAAGGGAGGAGGAGCACGGTGCTGTGTGCACCTCTGGCAGCCGCCACTCCTTCACTTCTCACCCAGCATTCTGGAAAGTTCCCCAGAATGGGTGGTTAATCAACTGCTTTCTCTGTATCTGCTGAGGTGATCATATAATTGTTTTCTTTTAATCTGATAATATGGTGAACTACATAAATATATTTCTAAATAAGCTTGAGTTTATTTAGATCAGTTTTGTGATGTGTTTGTTTTTTTTATACATTGTGGGATTTGGGCAGCTGCTGGCTTCCATTCTCACTCAGCTTTTTGGACCTTTACTAGTTTTTTATTTCTGAGGATTTCTCTTTCTTTCTCCTGGCTCAGTGCTGTATTTAACAAGATATATTTTAAAATGTATTTAACCTGCCTTTTGGGAATGTTTTATAGCAGAAAGGTTTTTGAGGTGTGAGGTTCACCAAATTATCAGAACGAGAATTCCACGTTTTTATATTTTTAGTGTAAAGTCTTCCCTTAATGTACCACCATTCCTGTCTTCTCTTCTTGTCTCTATGCACAGCCATTTCCCTCCCTGCTGAAAATGAGGAAGTAGCGTTTTGTAGCAGAAAGAGCATCATACAAGAGTCAAAAGGCACAAGTTACAGTGCCAGCACCACCACTTAGTGAGATCTTGACCAAGCCACTTATTCTGAATTTCATTCAATCATCTGCTAAGTCGAAACACTCAGGATTGAAGTGAGAATCACATGAGTTTATAAATGTGAACGTGTTGTTGTAAGGGGAAAGGATGAGAAGCAGTGATGTCAAGTACATTTCTGTTGGGAAAATGGAACAGAAACAGGGAGTTTGGGGAGGAGAGAGTGTTGATTGGTAACACAGAGGGGTTTTGTTGTTTGCTTCTTAGGGTGGTGAAACTATTTTGTATGCTTCTGCAATGATAGGTACATGACACTCTGCATTTGTTAAATCCCACGGAGCTTGACAGCACAAAGAGTAAACCTTAGTGTACGCACAATTTAAAAAATGATTAAGAGAAAGTTGGGATTCCAGGATGGAGTACAGACTGTGACAAAAGAATCTAACTATACTACAAATGTATGCAATAATGTCACTTTGGGGCCAGGGAAAAGGTGCTGACATAAGTAACTTAGAAAACAAGACTGTAAGACTAAAGAAGGTAAGAACTGTGTATATATGCAATGTACTCTAGTTGATAGTTTCCCACAGAGGTGCATCTTAACAGTTCTGAAACCACTCTGCATGTGTACTGGAGTTGAACAATTAAAACTGCTTGGTGGATGATGAGAACCACGTTTCTTACCATTGGAATGGGAAGTTCTAGACAAGAGGGGAAGGTTGGAAAGAATGATCTGTGTGGTAGTGGATTACCGTTGGAGACATTAGCATGAAGTCTAGTGTAGCTTACAGATACAGATGGATACACAGAGAAACATTCATAAAGATATGTGGATATGTGTATATACATGATTTAGTGTACACACATTCACATGTATTTTCTTGCTTTGTCAGTTAAGAAGCCCTAGAAGCAACCTGGTAGCAAGGAGTACACCCAGTACCTAGCTCATGCTCCCACACGTAAAAGGAACAAATGCTTTTGGAGAAATGGCTGATTCAAAGACTGGGTCAAGGCAGGTGCAGCATGAGCCTGCAATATCTTGTAGTGGCAGAAAGTAAGGAAGAGCTCAAAAACAAAAACACAATGATGGGAGTGTGTCAAAAGGACGTAGGAACCAACTGAAAGAGCTCGTAGTGGCCAAAGCAGGAATAGTTTGAGCAACAACATAAATAAAATAGTATTGGGTTATAATCCAAAGTTTTAGACAATTATCTATGAGCCCATACTGATTGACTAAGTAAATGGGGGAGAAGAGACTACTCTCCCAGGCAAAAGAATTCAAACGATTTATGCAGATACTCTTACCTTAAAGAGGGAGAGCATAATTCCCCACTCCTTAAGTGTGGGCTATGCATAGTGACTTCCTTCAGAAGAATACATCGTGGAAAGCGGGGAACAAACTTCACGGTGGAGAAGTTTGCCAGTCACCACCTCAGCCGAGCGATCTAGGTTAACTTCAACGATAATAATATCATGTACCCTTGGTACGATGTGGTAAGAATGGCAATTTACCTCTGTGGTTTTCCTCCCTAAAACCCATAACCGCAGTCTAATCATGAGAAAACACCTGATCAATATTTATTGAGGGACATTCTGCAAGATACCTGATCAGTACTTCTCAAAACTGTCAAGGTCATCAAAAACAAAGCAAGTCTGAGAAACTGTTAGAGCCAAAGGAGCCGAAGGAGACCTGGTGACTAAATGTAATGTGGTGTCTTGGATGGAATCCTGGAAGTGAAAAAGAACATTAGGTAAAAATGAAGGAAATCTGAATAAAGTATGGACTTATGTTTGTAATAATGTATTAATACTGGTTTTTTAACTATAACAAATATACTATACAAATGTAAGATTTTAATAATAGGGGAAACTGTGTCAGATATTGGGAACGCTCTGTATTATCTACAACTTTTCTATAAATTTAAAGCTTTTCTAAAATTAAAAGTTTACTTTAAAAATTCAACAGGAATAAGGTAGACACCACTACATAGAGGCAGCATAGCTTTAGTAAGATGAGCTCAGTTACCAGCCCGCTTGGGTTCAGATCTGAGCCTCACTATTTACTAGCTGTGTGAACCTGGTTACCCCAAGTAACTAGAATTACTTAACCTCGCTGTGCCTCGGTGTACTTATCTGTTAGATGGGTTCTTAGGAGGACTAAATGAGTTACTATATGTAAAGTGCTTAGAGTAATGCCTGCCACGGAGGCAACACCATATAATTCTTTGATTCTCTATATTATTACTACTTTACTCTTTAGTTTGGGGGATCTTGGTGATAATAGCTGAATTTCACTGTATTTCCCTTCTTCAGCATAGTGATTTTTTAGCTTGGCACTCCAACAACACAGTATCCATAATGCTTTGTTCATAAGGGGGAAGTCATTGCAATGATGAAGACTCAGGAGGAAGCTGGAGCAGGATCTGCGGATGCCCAACCCGTTTGTGCTGCACGTACCGTGTCGACTGAGTGAATGCAGAGACCACAAAGCCTGGCGGGATCCGCTTTTTACGGGCATAGACATGCCACACATAGGAATTCTGACGTTCATTGGGTTTTCAGGAGATTCCTTACTAAAATGTCCACTTCCCTTGTTAAATTGATGTTCTTTTAGGACAAAGCACTGCCTACAATGCAAACCCTTCAGATTTAGGATTCAGCATCTAAAATGTTGGTGATATTTGAAGCAACATGAAGTATATTACAGAAACATGTTTTAGGCCTTTTAACTTCTCTACCCAAGATACGTACATACTAACTCTTTAGAAAACTCCTTACACATCAGCAGCTCAGGTAGAGGAGTGTATTGAGTAGAACAAAGAATTTGGAGTTGGGAGACCTGCTTGGAGTGTGGGCTCTTGTATGTGTGTAATCAAGGCGACTCAGAGTCTCATGTCCCACCTCTGTAAAATGGTGATAGCAAAAGTGCTTGTCCTGCCTTCCTCCCTTGCTTATAAGATTGTTGTAAGAATTAGGTGTGAAAGTAAACGTGAGAGCTTTTTGTAAGTTGTAAAAACTATACAAATATTGTTATAGTGCTTCTCAGTTTTTCAGCCAGAATAAAACTCTAATGGGGCTTTATAGTCATATTAAGTGTTGCACTTATCGGCACACCTTCACTTATTTATTATGTATTAGGTTGGTGCAAAAGTAATTGTGGCTTAAAAGGTTAAAAATAATTGCAAAAACCGCAATTACTTTTGCACCAACATAATAAGGTAAAATCATTTGAATTTAAAATGCTGTTTGTGGCATATTTTCTTTGGTGTAACAAAGGAAGGCATTATTTGTATCTGAAATTGTCTCTTCCAGGGGCATTTTGAGGAAATGATTTCCAAACTCATCACTGAAATTAGCTACAGAGAGAAGAACACAGAGGTGTATCCCTGTGATTTGGGAAGCTGTCGCTTTGGGATGCAGACCCTCTTGTCCTGGCAGGGAGCTGACCAGCAGAGGGTGCACGAGCTTTCCCAGGAGCTCGGCTGGGCAGGCTTGACTGGTACCATCTGTTTGCTGCCTGATGATTAACAAGTACTATAAATGAAAAGGTTCTGGCACACCAGAAACAGTTACTAAATGGAAAGAGAGAGCAGCCATAATGTCAAACAGCAATGTGGCAAGTACCTGCCATGGCTGGTGAATAGGAAGTTTCTGGAAAGTAGAATTTGACATTCTAGTGTGGATTATTTGTCTGTCTTCCACTTCTTCCTGCTAACTCTTGGCCTTCAACAATAATTTCGTTTTCTTTTAGGGTTCTTTGCCCTACCTTCTCATCATCTGCAGTTGTTTGTCTTACCTGGTCTTACAAATTGGGGTCTTTTAAAAGTAGCCTTTCTCTGGACTTCTTTAGACGTAGGGTGTTTGGGTCCTGAATCCAGCCATGCACAGCACACTGTCTGGTCCCATTCACTGGCCGTGATAGATTTCATGGTGTCTTTTCCTCCATGTGAATGGGTGATCACCAGAGAAGTTTTCAAAAGTCACCACTGCCTGTACCATCTCTTTTTCTCTTCCTTCCCAAGCATGGCTCCTTTACCCATGAATATTATATAGAAGTTGTATATTTAGTGATTTTAAAAATATTTTTATATTTTATGATTATAAAGGTGGTTTGAGTTTCCTTTAAAAAAAGAACATTTCAAGATATATTAAGAAAATATAAGGCTCTCCTTCAGCTTTTCAATGAAAGATAACTACTGTAAATTCTTCTAGACTTTTTCTTTGTGTATGTATACTTGTTAGTATATATGTTAATTTTTAAAACTAAGATCATGCTAAAGGTACTTTTGTACCTGACTTTTGTACCTGACCACCTAATAAATAATGGACTTCTTTATATATCAGTAAATTTAGGGTTTAGCAACATTTTCAGTGGTTACATAATTTTTTTATATGGATATACAATAATTTAGTCAATCCTCTAAAGATGAATATTTAGATTATTTGGAGTTTTTCAGAATAATATACAAACAATGCCATGACAAATCTTTAAAATTCTTCTGATTATATTCTTAGGATATATTTTTACAAATGGAGTTTTCCATCAAACTTTTTCTTTCAGAATTTCCGTATGTATTACCACAGTTCCCTCAGGAAAGATATCAGTGCAGTGTCCCCTGAGAGTGTGTGAGAATGCTTGTTGCTACACACCAGTGATCACATTTCACCTTCGCCAAAAAGATAGTAAGCCGTTGCACTTTTTTTTTTGTTAGGTGGACTTTCTATTCTCTGTGTTACCCCCAGACAATTAATCTAAGGCAGTGGTTCTCAAGCTTTTTGGTCTCAGGACCCCTGGACACTCAAAGTATAGAGCCCCCCAAGAGCTTTTGTTTATGTGGATCATAGTTACCCACATTTATCATATTAAAAATTAAAATGGAAGAAAAGCTTTTAATATTATTGTCATTTAAAAATAATAATCCTATTCCATGTTAGCATCAATAACGTTTTTATAAAAAATATTTTCCAAAAGTAAAAAGTTAATAGAGTGGCATAGTTTTACATTTTTACAAATCTCCTTACTGTCTAGCCTAAGAGAAGATAACTGGATTCTTATGTTTGCTCCTGCATTAAGTCTGTTATGATATATTGTTCTGATTGACATATTTGAAGACAATGTAATCTCACACAGATATATAAGTAGTTAGAGGAAGTGTACTTTAATAGTCTATTCAGATGAGTGTGAAGATTCTCCTTTTACACTACATCAAATCCCAGTAAGTGGTAGTTTCTTAAAGGTTAACTGCAATATAATATTTGAAACGATATTGGTGAACTTTTCCATACTCTGTTACATTAAAATCCATTGGTCTGCCTTGTACTTTGAACAGATCTTGTACCCGTGCATGATTTTATGATGTCATGTGTTGGCCATCTGGAAAATATTGGTTCACTGAGTTGTTGCAGGTCTTCCTAATGTTGACACATTTTGTTATACAATATCAAAAGTATCTATTGTCTTCAGAACAGTGTCTAAGTGGCAGAAAGCTATTAAGCTTATAGTGGTGAATACACAAATTTTCCAACATTCTAATTTTTTGCTTAAAAGCTTGAGTTTTATCAATGGCAATAAATAGTGTCAATTGTTTTCTTGACAGGCTTACTTTGTGTGTTCTTGAGAAAGTGCCAAAGTAAAAATGGTCTTCCATGAAAACAATTTTTAATGCTTTGTTAATGATACGCTTAAGTAAAACTGGCTTTTTCTTTCTTTCTTTTTGTTTTTTTCCTTCTGTGAGTGCATGGTTAGTGAAAACGACGAGACCTCCAGTAGAGCTGGGTGCCTTGATTCAGACGAAGGTGTCAGCAGTTTTATCCGCCATTGCCTGTGCGCCATCAGTGCAAATGTCACCACAATCAAAAAGGCAAATAACATGTCGATATTATTATGAAAATAGTTCTGACATTTTGCAGACCCCCCCGTAATGTGTTTTGGAGGTAGCTGGGGGTCTCTGGACCACACACTCTGAGAATCTCTAGTCTAAGGTAAGCATAGGAACCAGTTCACTTACCAGAGTCTGATTTAGGAATAGTTTGTGATCCAGTTTTGGCCAGTGAAATCTGACAGTAAGTCTATTGAAGAACTTGTGAGAATGTTTCCTCATCCCTAAAAAGAGACATGAGAAGTAGATGGTCCTTTTCTTCCTCTGGATGTTGTGATGTCAGTGTGATGCCTGGAACTGCTGCAGTTGTTTTGTATGGCAAAGGGAACCAGCCATAGGGTGAAGGTAATGCTGTGAAGAGCAAGATGGGGAAATGGCAAGAACCTGGGTCCTTGATGGCATTATAGTAGAATTGCGGATGAAACCATACCTGGAACTTGCCCAACCTCTGGACTCCTGGTTATGACAGATACTACTTCCTTATTATTTAAGCCAGTTTCCATAGGGTCTTCTGCTACTTGGCAGTCAAAACCATCCCCAAAAGACATTTATTATTAGTGTGATGAACATTTTTAAGTTTTAGTGGCTATTTGCATTTCTTTTGTGAATGCTAATTGATGGCATTAACACATTTTTTTCTACGGTCATTTCTAATTATTTTCTTTTGTTTTGTTTTTTTAAGATTTTATTGGGGAAGGGGAGCAGGACTTTATTGGGGAACAGTGTGTACTTCCAGGCCTTTTTTCCAAGTCAAGTTGTTGTCCTTTCAGTCTTAGTTGTGGAGGGTGCCATTCAGCTTCAAGTTGTTATCCTTTCAGTCTTAGTTGTGGAGGGTGCCGTTCAGCTTCAAGTTGTTGTCCTTTCAGTCTTAGTTGTGGAGGGCGCAGCTCAGCTCCAGGTCCAGTTGCCGTTTTCTAGTTGCAGGGGGCACAGCCCACCGTCCCTTGCGGGAGTCGAACCGGCAACCTTGTGGTTGAGAGGACATGATCGAACCAACTGAGCCATCTGGGAACTCAGCAGCAGCTCAGCTCAAGGTGCCGTGTTCAATCTTAGTTGCAGGGGGCAGAGCCCACCATCCCTTGTGGGACTCGAGGAATTGAACTGGCAACCTTGTGGTTGAGAGCCCCCTGGCCCATGTGGGAATCGAATCGGCAGCCTTCGAAGTTAGGAGTACAGAGGTCCAACCGCCTGAGCCAATGGGCCGGCCCCTCTAATTATTTTCTAAGCATTCCTTATATTGTAGTATTTTGCAGGTGTCTCCACCAGTGTGTTTTATAGCATATCTTCCAATACATTTCTATAGCTTTGGTATCATGTTCAAAAGAGTCTTTTCTACCCCACTTTTTCACCTCTGTTTTTTCTAGGCCTATTAAGTATTTTTTTGTATTAAAAAGTTTAATTCATCTGGAATTTATTTTGGTGTTAGATATAGAGAAGGGGTATAACCTTATTTTTTCCAAATAGGTAGCCCATTTTCTTAACACAGTTCTTTGAATAGGCCAGCCTGAACCCACTGATTTGAAATACTAGCTTTATTATGAATTCCATTTGTAATACTTTCTGGACTTTCTCTTCTGTCCCACAGCTTTGACTATATATCCTGGCACCATAGACATGGCCAAAATGTGCTTGATTTATAGTGTAGTGTGATGTCTGGAAGAGCGCTCCCCACCCCCATAACCCTACCCCACCACAGCCAACATCACTCATTTTCTCGCCGGTATTTTCCTGGCGCTTCCTGCATGTTTATTCTCCAGATGAGCTTCTAAATGATTTGTTCAAGTTACCCAAAAAGGTTTTTTGAATTTTGATTGGAACTGCTTTAATTTTCTAGATGATTTTGGTTACATTTTAACAACATTGAATCTGCAACTCTAGAAACCCATGTACTCTCTTCCTATTTATTAAAATTATCTTCCATGCCCCTCTGTAAAGTTGTATAGCTTTCTTCATATCACTCCTGTACATTTCTGGCTAGTGTATTCCTAGGTATTTTATATTACTTTTTGTTGCAATCATAAGAGGGAGGGATCTTTTCCCCTGTATGTTTTCTATTTTTGCTATCAATACTTAAAAGAAAAAAAAACTTTAAATTAAAAAAAGATCTAGCTCATATTTCCAAATAGTTTTGGCTTCTTAAAAAAGAATAAGCACAAAGGATACTATCATTTGTGGTAGTACAGTGTGTACTGTGTGAACTTGATTTATGACTGTTTAAGAAAACAGAACATACCAGAAGCTGTTTCTCAATGAATATGATCCTTCAAAGCTGGTTATGTTGGCAGTCTATACATTTATGGCAACAAGAACAACAACGTAATCTAAAGACAACAGAGGGTATATATCTTAAAGCAAAGAGTTTGCCACCACTGAGAATATGAAAAAGAATAAGCTCGCTATGAAGACATTATCGGAAAATGGAATTTCAAAGCTATTTTACTATTATTAAGTAGTAATCTATTAAGGATACTTATTTGAAAGGACGACACTTATTTTGATGTACAAGTCTAGTTTTTAGTTAAACAACATTATTTTATGGACCCACCGTATGTCATCGGGTGGCAAAGAGATGATTTACAGGTATTACGGTTTTGCTTTGTTTTTGTTTTTGGTGTTATTTTAAAAGAATCATCATTTATCAGATTGCTTTTGTGTTAAATAAGATTAAAGTTGCCCCAGGCAGTATGAATTGGCACTGTTTCAGCTGTTTGAGAAAATGGAATTTGCCAGTTTTCTAAGACCATTTAAACAAACACATTTCTTTTCATTCACATTATAGATTTCAGGAATGTGTGGACTATCCTGGTGTCTTAATCACCATTTAAAATGTTCCTATAAAAATGTGATTCTGTGCTTGTTACCGTGCAAAAAGTCCGGCTGCTCGCCGCACGAAAGCCAAAACTCAAGAGACGAGAGTGGTAGAAAGAAGAGTAGGTTTTATTTCAAAAAGCCAGAATTAAGGGAAGACAGTGGACTCCCTGCCACAAAGACTGCCTTCCTTCTCTCAATGTCATCAAAAGGTCTTACAGATGCACAAGGAGGGACAGAACAAGGAAGGAGAAGTTGGCCTGGCAACTTCAGGAAAAGGCGCTTCCTAGAGGCTGTTCTGCGCCAGGGTCAGGAGTGAACCCCATATAGATGCAAAAACTCCTCCTGAATAACCGGGCCAGGTGTGCACACTGGTCCAAAGTAAACAGAACCATTGGAACTGGTATACGTGCATAGTAAAAGTACAGTAAACAGAGTCATCAAGGTTTGGTGGGAGGAGAGGGAAACAAAGAAAGGAAAAAAAAGCTTTCAGTAAGCCCCAAGCCAAACCACTGTGAAACTGTATTACATCAGAGGTCCAAATTTCAAAAATAGAAGATATAGGGTCATCGCTACACACTCTTAACAACTGACTTGCAAATGATCTTAGAAATAAGACCTTATATAGACTGAAGATTACTAAGGTTTCTCTACATGATGTGGTCTTTGGAGGTTAAGAATATAATTAATACTCTCAATTATTCTTAAGCAACTTGCTGTGGCATTATTATTCATGGGCTTTTAAAAAAATCAATGTTGATGTAAGCAATGTCCAAACCTGTAAAGAATTTTTGTAAGTTTATTTGAACCAAAACACAATAATTGCCAGAAAGCAAGATCTCAAATGCTTTGGAGATGAACGGTTTTTCACTTTCTTTTCAGCATTTGAAATTAAAGAGGGAATGTAAGGAAGATTACGTGAAGGTGGGAAACAGCAAGATGGGGATTGGATTACAGGATAGTTAAGATTATGTGCTCTCTTGAGGGTGGTTACAAGAGAGTATTACTTTTGGCATTTAAAGGTGTGCTAATCTAGATATACAAGAACAAAGGACAGGGCTGGCTTAAACCTTTCACTAAAGAGGTTACACACCTGGGGGTTGACTATCCACCATGACCTGCCCAGTTAGGAATTTATGGTCAGATCACCCTGTGAGGTTACTTTCCATAGAACCCCTTTTTCATCCACATTAAATTTAATGGTTTTTTTTAGTTTATGTAATTTCTCGGAATAAGGTTTATTATGTGTTGGGTAAAGAATGCTTGTTTTCTTTTTTCTTTGGGTGAGGAGTCAGGCTCCAGGTCAGACTCCTATATGTGATTTTTCAGGCCTGACCACAGGCAATTACAAGACTTGTCCTGGAAGGCCTGTGGGGAGAAGCTGCCGTTCCCCACACCAGAACTGGTACCCAGCCAGTTCATTGCAGTTTTCTGGAGGAATTGCAGTCAAGGCTCCCCTGGGCAGCCATCTTCTTATATATACCTACATTCTGATAAAGTTAACTCATATATCAGGACCCACAAAATGGTGGTTGCCCCAGTGGCCCATCCCAGCTTGCACTTTCCAGAAATACCTGTCAAGGAAATCTGACAAACAGCAATCACAATCCTCCAGCTCAGCGCTGGCCATCTTACCTCACCCTAGTAAACAGGACCCGCTGGCCTTATAAGGAAATCGCCGCCCTCCTAGCCGTTCATGCCCTGGTTTCTCGCTGCCTCTCTAAAGCTCTGTACAACTCTTGCTCTTGCCCCAAATCCCTGGAGAAGAATGCTCCACTGTAACCTCACAGGGTGATCTGATCATAAATTCCTAACTGGGCACGTCATGGGTATTCCTGTCCCAGACGTGTGATTTCTTCCATGAAGAGTTTTAAGCCAAACCTGTCCATTGTTCTTGGGCATCTAGGTCGAAGAAGAGCCAGACTAATGGTAACTAATATCAGATGAAGTCTACTGAGCACTTACCACGCGCCCAGCGCTGTGCTACGTAGTTCACCTCCTATAACCTTCCTATCTTTTGAAATAATCCTATTAGTCACATTTTATTAAGGAAATTGAGATTAACGAAGTCAAGCATCATGTCAGAGGTTATATGATAGCAAGTGGAAGAGCCTGGATTTAACTTAGTCCAAACCCTTCACCTCTTCACCTGAAACTGCTTTCCATGGAGATTTGAGGTGATTCTGCTATTAAGGAAAAATAAGAATAGAATGTTCTGGGACAGAATCTTCTACTACTGTGTTTGTCAGTGTTGAAAAACTCATAAACCTCCATTTAAAGAAAAAAATTCTGCGACCCCTGGGTCGACTTAAAGTATTTTTAGTATAGTGTTACATAAGTTATATACGCTCCTTGTATACAGAGCTCTTATTCGACTGCAAAATCAAAGTAAGTAGAGAGATACAACCACAAAGCCAATAAAATTCAAATTAACAGCATTATAATGTGACTGCTGATGTTTTACCAAAATTAAATTGCTGTGCTCATTATAAACAAGGTATTGACCACCACCACACAGGTTCTTTTGACTTGAGCCCACTCGTACTATGTTGTGTGCTATGTCTTCTCAATGCCCTCACCATTTTTCTCAGTTCGAAATATTGCAGAGTCTTATGCAGCGCGCTGGGTACTCGGATGCATCATCTCCATATTGTAGCTGCTGCTTGTTGCCAGCAAGATCATCAATGCAAACACAGGCACTGAAATCAAGCAGCAGTTTACATTTGCTCCTATTGGTTTTTTTAGATTATTATCATAGTAAAAACACAATTTAAAAATTTGTCATGGGACCTTAGTTTGACAAGCCCTGTTTTAATAGATGTGTCCAGTGAGAGATTGTTCCTGAAGAACAAGGGTTGGAGATCTATTATATAAACCTTCAGATTAAAATGAGGTGGCGGATGAGAATCCATATTTTAGCCTCTGTCCATTCTAAAATGTTTCCCTTTCATTAGGTGTTTATGGCCTTGTGGTTCTTCTAAAACGCATTGTAAGAGCCTCTCATTCAGAACAGGATTCCCTCCTCATTGTTACAGTGTTACCCTTTTTGTCACTAGGTGACATCGGTTAACAAACTCAGAAGGCCTAATTTCTAACCAGGACCTTCTATCTGTCTTCCCTTTCCTTGTTTTTATTAAACCCAGACTTCAGCCATGTCAAGCTCATCAGCACTTCATCCCTCCTTCTCTTCCCTCCTCTTTATTTTTTAATTTCTGGTCATTTTGGGCTTATTTCATGGTCATCAGTTATATTCTCCCTCAATTCCATCATCCTCAATCACCACTTTCTGAGCTACCAGCCTGGACAGACCTGATCTAGATAGAACCAAACACTTTGCCCCTAGACTGCCAGGTGGTAGAAGAAATCACATAATTTCTTTATCAGGTTACTTTAGGTTACAGGTAACAGAAAACGGAGACAGGCTTAAACAATTGAGGGGATGTATTGGCGCAATAACTGAAAAAGTCAGAGGTGGAACTGGCTTAAAAGGAAACTTAATCCAACTACTTAACAGTGGCAACTAACTTCTTTTTATCTTCCTATTTTCCTTCCTCAGAGTTGGTTTCGTCCTCAAGTTGTGTGTGTCATCCCTAAGTCCAGTCATGACTCTAAGATAGCTTTTGTTAAGCACTGAATTATGTATCCCCGCTCTCCAAATTATGTTCTTCAATTAGGGTTTGTCTGGTGTTTTTCTCATGATTAGACAAGGGTGTGGGTTTGGGGAGGGGGAAGAGCAGCGGTAAAGTACCATCGTCATCACACCGTATAGCAATTACATACTGTCAACATGATTTATCACTGTGATGTTAACCTTGGTCACCGGGCTGAGGTATAGTGTCTGTCAGGTTTCTCACTGCAGAGGTACTTTTCCCTCCTTCTGTGCTGTCCTCTTTAGAAAGACGTCACTATGTGCTGCCCACCCTGAAGGAAGGAAGAGTAATGAATGCTACACCTCCTTGGGCAGAGAGTCTACATAAATTATTTGGAATTCTTTTGCGTGGGAGATTTCTCTCTTCTCCCCCATTTATTTATTTATTCAATTCAATTAATCACTTATATTAGTATGAGCATGTGGATATTTATTTTATACTTTGGGTTATAATCCAGCACTCCTTTATTTTGTTGCTCAAAGTGTTTCAGCATTGGCCATTGGGAGGTCTTTCATTTGGCTCATGTGTACCTTTGACATACCCCTTTCGTTGTGAGGTTTGGGGTAATTTGTTGTTGTTTGAGCATTTTTCTGGCGCTACAAAATTCTGTAGGCTTATCTTGTATATTCTCCGCCACAGACCTAAAACCAGCCATTTCTCCAAGGTTCTCTGGTTCATTTTAATAGACAATGATATTAGAAACCAAGATCTGCATGCTTGGTGTGTTTGTTGTTATGGGTGTGGTTGCTTCTAAGCCCTCTCAGATTGCAGACTAAGGAATATATATATATATATATATATATATATATATATATATATATATATTATATAAAATATATATACGTATAAATATATATAAAATACATATAAAGCATATTTTATATAAATATATACACACATGAGTATATATTATATATATGGTTATATATATCCACTAACCTGTGTATACATACATATCTACAAATATTTCTGTACGTAGTATCTGTATTTATATTAAGCTAGTCATGAGTTCCTACTGATGACTCCAGTTCTAATTCATTACCATATGGATGGTTCTAGCCTTCTCCCCTTGCTTGTCTGTGACCTCCTACTACCAATGACAAACCTGGATCCCATCATCTACTATCTATGTCTGAATTGTTCAATTCCAGTATATTTTTATAGTGGTTTTAGAATTGTTAGCCCTTTATCAACTGGAGTGCTGTGCTGGTTGTAGTTCCTATTGCTGTTCCTTATAGACTCTACTTATTTCCAAAGTTACTTAGCATATTTTCCCAAATTATTTTTTTATTTTCTGAGTATACCATGCACTTTCATACTTCTTTATCTTTATTTATACTAATCCCTCTGCTCTACATGGATAGGACTATAGTATAGTGTTACATAAGTCCAGGTATACGCTCCTTGTATATAGAGCTCTTATTCGACTCCTTTCCCTTTAAGCAAAGACTTTAGCCATTAGCAGACTTCTGTCAGCCGGAACACGGTCACATATCTCCTCCAGCTGCAAGAGTAGCTGGCACATGGATTTTTAGGAAGACTAATCTTTTGAATAAGAACAAGATGTTGGAGTTAAGCTCCCAGTATTCACGAGGACTCAAGGAAATAAGGGATTTGTTTCCTTTTGGCTAAAAGGTCTGAGGACAGAAGGCCAGGCCAAGAAGCCTCCTCAAGGCGAGAAAAGGAGTGACCGCAATGGGAGCAGCTGTTATAAGGAGAAAGTATAGGTGCTCTAACGAGGAATCTAACATCCTCTGGCCCCAGCACTCTATAATCCTGTGGAATTCTAAATGCTTTCTGGAAGCTTGCAACTTGTCTGTTCTCATGTAGAACTTATACCATTCCCATGCATTTGACTTTTCATTCTCTGGCCCCGTTTCTGACTGCCCCGTGCCTCCTGTGGTGTGGGGGTAAACATTTCTCCTGACAGTCCCTGCTGCAGTTTCCCTTGCTTTTTTGCAAGTTATAACTAATTGTGGTTCTTTAAAATAGAATTTACACAGTGCTATAACCCCTGCCTACCTAAATCTCACATTCTCTTGAAATTATGGAAATACATTCATTTGGACACTTTTATTCTCTAATGTTATATTTCACATTTTTATATCTAACATCCATTATGACTTGAATTTTTTTATAACATTCCATTTTGTGCCAGGGCAGCCTTGTTGATATATGAGTCCATCCATGACCGTGTAAATCCTGCATACAGGTCCAAGCATCTCCTGTCATCTAGTGTACTTAGGGATAGAGACCGTTGCGATGAATAGGAAAGCAGAAGTCTCATTAAGGGCGGAACTCCATTCATCTCTTTCATGTGAGTTGTTAAATGGAATTTGTAAGGAATGACAACGTATCAAGTATGAGTGTAACTTATCTTTTATCGGCCCACCAAATCCGATCAATGTCTCCAGAAGTGACTGTAGCGCACAGATGTGAAATGCCAGGTGGATGAGTTAAAACAGATTTCACTGTGGTCCAGCATGTGTTTGGAGACAACTTCCAGAGTAATGAGAATAGTATACCCTTCCGATATTTTGAATTGAAGCGGTTTTGAGATGGGTTGACATGAACGCCTTTAAAGAAATCACTGGTGAGCCCCATGAGCCCCAGTAGCCTCTCCATGTGAGTGCGTACAGGATGGCCGCCTGTAAGGGCGCCATGGAGAGCAGACACTGAGCGTGAGCTTCCCATTGGGAAGCTGCAGAGTGGCTGATGTCACAGGGAGATCAACGTGCTCTGTAAATACTTACTGTAATTATTGTTGTTGTGCTGTTCTTGCTAATAACCTTACTTATACCCTGAAATTATAATCATCCAAAGAAAGATTAAAACAAGATGTATGAGTTGCCTGAGCTTTTTGCCTCACAGATGGTCACCCCCTGACTTCACTGAAATTGCCAGGGTTAATTGAAGCTTCAGTTTTCACTGCAGTGTAGTTGATACTTAAGTGTTTCTTACCTGTTGGCTTCCGCTATCCAACACAGTACAACAATAACACTTTAATTTGCTCTCATTAATGCTAGCCTTTCAGGTAATGTCAGTGTAGCTTTATCTAGATGACGCTTGTTCCTCTGAATGAAACCTTTGTACCAGTTTCCCAGCTGAAGAAAAAAAAGAAAGCTAAACAGTTACAAAGGTAAAAAACATGAATGTCTCACTAATTTATTTAGTTAAAGGATGCTCAGAACCCAGGAAACATCAAAGGGGAGTTAACTTTTAAATGGAGGGCAGGCATTTAGTGTATGATTAACGGCAGTTTCTTTCCCTGAGATTTCAGTGAGCTGAAACAAGTGGGAATCATTCTTGGGAGCCTTACAAATAGTTTTTTCTCAGAGCCAGCTAAGTGCTCCAAGGATAACTGTTACAGATTCACACAGACAGAAGTACTATTTGCTCTAGTTCTTAGGTGTTCTGCTAGTAGTGTTGAGATATGAGAATGAAATCTTAGGATCAAGCTTTAGTAGAAAGGGAAATAAATCCTTCTTTGCCTCTACTCCTCAGCTGTGTAAAAGTAGACCAGTTAAAAAGAACTGAGTGTTAAAATGTTACATTATTTATGTGATGCAAGAGTGCTTTGCTTGTATCTTGAGATTTGAGTACTAGAAAGAATAACTATGCTCTTCTAAATCTGGGGACTGGTGTTTTGCAATGGCATTTTTGCTGTTTGATTAAGGCCCAAGAGAAGAAATAGAATTGAGAGAGAGGAAGGGATAGGAGGAATTCTGAGCCTCCTTAAATCAGTTGCAAATTAGTAATCCCAGTACAGACTGGGGAATCAGTACTGTGATCGTCTGGTATGTGTAGTGTACAGAAGTAGCGTGCAAACGGGCAGACTATGTATGTGAATAACAAAGACAGAAAAAAATAGTAGGGCGTGGGCTCTTGGGTTAGAGTGCGTGGGTTCAAACTGAAGCCCCGTTGGGTGACCTGAAGCATGTTACTTCATTACACAGGGGTTTTCCCTCTGTAATAAGGTATAAAAATAGTACCCCTCGATAGGGAAATAGATGCTAAATACGATAATACATGTAAAGTGCTTAGAACAGGGCCTTACACGTGGTAAATACTTAACTTTTTTAAAAAATTTAGATTTACATGAAAAATAAATTGGTATTGGTACTTTACTTCCTCGAAGATTTTCTTCAATTTGCAAAATGTAGTATGGAGTATTTTCTTTAACTAAAATCATCCTTTTTATTTAAAAAGTACTGAGAACTGTTACCCTACAAAAATAAAAATTGCAATTATTTAAGAAATACTTTCATGTTTATAATTCATGTTCATAAAATGTAAATACATTTTACCTATTCTGGTAGAATATGTTCTAGTTTGTTGGTATAGTAAGGCAGACGTGTGAATCATTGTGAAAAGGGCTCCATTTTAGTAGAAGGAAAGCATCTAGTCCAAATTTGGAGGTGGGACCGAGATCTCTTCCCCACAAGTCGTTCTATACCCACAAGCACAATGTGGTAGTAGCGGTGGGTCTAGAAAACTGCTAAATATTAAAACCCTCTTCTCCTTGGCTTGTCATACTGTATGCAGGACTCAGGTCATTTTATACGTTTGTTCTTTTCCTTGCATTCTCCAATAGGCACATCTAGAGCTGGCAGGAAGTGTGTCAGTGCTTTATGGCACACCTCTGTATACTTGATAGCATAATAAATGCTATTTGTAACGAAATTCAAGAACTCTGATACCTAAGTGAGCTTCAGTTCTTTTCTGGGTCTGTTCCTTAGTGATTGCTTGAGCCAACTGACTATTCGTATTGAATCCTGGCGTTGAGATGTCAGAGAGCCATGGCACTGAAGTGCTCATTCTGTTTGACCTTGACAGGACTTGAGAGGAAGACCCGTCATAAGATGGGGAGCTGAAAGTGGAAACCTATAAGCAAAGTAAGTAAAAGAAATACCACTTTTTAAAGTCTACTTTGTCTATTAATATAACTAAATGACTATTAGCAGAGAAAGGAAGGATATTTATTCATGAGTCAATTTCATCAAAAATATTAACATTTAATATCGTTATGGTCAGAAAGCATAGTCTGTGTGCTTTTAATACTTTGGAATTTATCGAGACTTGTTTTATAGCCTAGCATTTATGGTCTATCTTGGCAAACATTCCATGTTCACTTGAAAAGAATGTGTATTCTGCTATAATTAGGTATAGTGTTCTTTCTATAAATGACATTTAGATCAAGTTCATAATGTTCAAATCTTTTATATCCTTATTGATTGTTTTGATAGGTTGATTCTGAGTATTGTTTTATTTATTGCTGACAGGGGGCTATTAAAATCTCCAAATATTGCTGTGAATTTGTTTTCTTCTTTTCAAAAGTTCTTTTCATTTCTGCTTCAGGTATTTTAAAGCTCTGTTATGAGGTACATGCACATTTAGGATTGTTATGTCTTGATGAATTGGCTCGTCATTATTAAATGTCTCATTTTATCTCTGTAATAGTCTTTTTTTTTAAAGTCTACTTTGTCTATTAATATAGCTCTACCAGATTTTTATGTAGTGTTTGTGTGGTATCCCTTTTTAAAATTTTAATCTATTTCTGTCTTTATATTTAAAGTGCCTTTCTTACAGAGTATGGTTGGGTCTTGCTTTTTCATGCAAATCAACAATCTATGCCTTTTCATTGGAGCCATTTATTGAATGTAATTATTGATATGGTTAGGTTTAAATATGCTACCATGGTATTCGGTTTCTAATTGACCCATCTGTTTTTATTTCCTGTTTTGCCTTTCCTAACCTTCCTTTGGGTAAATGGAATATTTTTAGCTATACCTCTTTGTGTTATTTCAAATAAAAATTACTATTTATCCATACAGTTTCATTATGCAAATAATATCTTAGTTAAACTTGTGTTCAAATTAAGGTATGCCAAAAGAGTTAAGAAGAGTGTACATAAAGAGACTGGGACACTGCTGGCAGAAACCAACTTTCTCCACCAGAATTCCGTTTGAGGCTGACCCTGCCCTTTCTTTCCCATCACAAAATGGACATGACGTAGTAGCCGAAGTAGTAAAGCTAATATGAAGCGCATGTGTCCCTCACTGCAGTCAGTGTAACTGGATAGCTGCCTATATACTGTCACACTCTCCTATCACCTCCTTCTTCCACACTGAGGATCATAGGAGCCACCCTGGGTAATAAGTAACTTCCTTCCAATTAAACTCACGTCAGACAAGTATCACGTTTGTGTAATGAGTCAAGCAATTCACGAGCATCTCGGTGCTGCCTTTAGAAGCTTGCAATTTTGTTGGGAAGCCATTTATGTAATTTTATTATGCATTTATAGTATTTTATTATATAAATTTGTAGCTTTATATAATAAAAAAGATTAATAACTATGCAAGTCTGTGTGTGACTGGAACAGAAAATAAATAAATGACACACATAAAGATGCTTGTGTGGTTAATTAGAAAAACAGCTGCCAAAGCCGGACAAATTGCCACACGTTTCGGCCCTGGCCACACGACCCTTCTCTGCAGGCTAATAGCCTACAAGGCACACACTTCTCTGACATTTTTCTGATTTGCCTAATATCCTATCTGGTTATGATTTTTGTCTCCAACTGTCTCTAGAGGTTCTTGGTCATTTATAATGAGAGAAGCTCATGTGTCTTTTTTTCTCTCTCTTCTACATAAAGATAGATATAGATAAGTATCACATGATTATTTGAAGGATTGAAATTTCATTTTGATTTGGCTTTCCTGAGTGGAATACGTTTACATCATTTCACACTTTTGAGCTCGAATTGCCGGTCTTTCTAGGTGTAATCAGTTTCTACTTTTCAGCATACAGAAGATTTTATGAGTAGTATTCAGTGCAGGAAGACAGCTCTAAAAATAATTGTGCAGGTAGGGTTTTGTTAGTCTTACCTGGCACACTGGCAGGAGGAGAGAACAAAGGCCCATCAGAGCAGAGTTAGTGGTAGGCGGAGCACTTAATTTCCTTTGCCTCCACCAAAGAGCTTGCTTGCATTTAGTGGAGAAGGAAAAACAAACAAGGAACAGGAGCTCGGCAGTAGCTGTTGACTCATTTCTCATCACTGTTAGTCACATTTGAATGGAACCATTGCAGTCTTTTTGGTGTGTATAACTAAGCCTTTTTTTTCTCCAAAAGGAAAATCTTGAATTTTATGTTTAAAAGCACAATGAGATGTTTTTGACATTCTGCAGTTCATTTTGGAATTCATACTCCTAAAACCCATTGACTTTCAATAAGGTGGTAAAAGCATGTACAATACATGTCATTTTTATGCCTAATAGCACCTCGGATAGTCTCTAATGTGTATTATGTACACACACCTTATAGCATCTGTTCCTACCTGACAGCTTACAGCATTAGGCTGTGTGCCGTGATGAACAACTGAATGAGGGTAAAATGCCAAGTAGTGTAACAGTGGCTTCTTATTGGGAGAAGTAAGCTCTTTCGAGCTTCTTTTTGATAAACACTTCTTTTTTTTAAAGATCTTATTGGGGAAGGGGAACAGGACTTTATTGGGGAACAGTGTGTACTTCCAGGACTTTTTTCCAAGTCAAGTTGTTGTCCTTTCAGTCTTAGTTGTGGAGGACGCAGCTCAGCTCCAGGTCCCTTTGCCGTTGCTAGTTGCAGGGGGCGCAGCCCACCATCCCTTGCAGGAGTCAAATCGGCAACCTTGTGGTTGAGAGGATGCGCTCCAACCAACTGAGCCATCTGGGAGCTCAGCAGCAGCTCAGCTCAAGGTGCTGTGTTCAATCTTAGTTGCAGGGGGCGCTGCCCACCATCCCTTGCGGGATTCGAGGACCCTGTGGTTGAGAGCCCACTGGCCCATGTGGGAATCAAACCGGCAGCCTTCGGAGTTAGGAGCACAGAGCTCTAACCGCCAGAGCCACCAGGCCGGCCCCCATAAACACTTTAAACCAACATATTTGTCAATACATAGTTAAGGTGGCGTATATTTAAATGTTTAAGTTATTCTTCCAGAAATGAGGATGGATTTAGCTAATAAGCTGATGTCTCATCTCTTGAGCTGGATTAAACCAGTGTTATGTACAGGGAAATCTATTTTGCAACTGTATTTCTGACTGTTCTTACAAATATATGTATCCGAGACTGTTAGAGTTAAGAATTGCTGGGATCATACCTTAATACAGTATTTACTTATTTATTTGGCTAGTTTTCATGTTATTCTGCTCAGCCCAAGGGATGAGACTTACTAGATTTGTTTTCTTATTCTGCTATTATACTTGGATTTTTGGTCTACGGGTCATAGAATATTCCCTAAAAATATGTTTGCCTAGAATTCCCAAAACAAAATAATAAAGTACTCAAAATCCAGATTCTGGGCTTACATGCTTTGGCCATGTGCTAAAAATTAAATAAGCAAATACCAAACAAAGCAAAATTGGTCAGGGCTGTGATTTATAAAGAATGCCAGCCAATGTCACACACTCTAAATATTCTTTTCGCTTTTCTTGGCCTGAAAATACTTCAGGAGAGAAGTTACCGTGTTTCCCCGAAAATAAGACCTAGTCAGACAATCAGCTCTAGTGTGTCTTTTGGAGCAAAAATTAATACAAGACCCAGTCTTATTTTACTATAAGACCCGGTCTTTATAATATAATGTAATGTAATGTAATGTAATATAATATATAATATAATAATATAATACTGGGTCTTATATTAATTTTTTGCTCCAAAAGACGCATTAGAGCTGATTGTCCGGTTAGGTCTTATTTTTGGAGAAACACGGTATCGTGCCCATGTTTCATTTAAAAATATTTAGTTTTTGTGTCCTTTGTCAGGTTGTAAACTTTCTGAACCAGTTTATGGCTATCAGATAAACAATACACTGTTTAATCCATATTAACTAATTAATTGTTTGTAACTTTCCAGGTACTTATTAGGATGAGTGGGATTTGGAGAAATTCTATTTTCTGTCTAAGGAGAGGAAAGGTGCTACAAAGATGCCAGAGTGGTAATCCTCCAGTGGCCCCTCTGGGATCAAGGATTTTAACTGACCCCGCCAAAGTTTTTGAGCACAACATGTGGTGAGTTATCTTCTTCGGTCTGATATTATGTATGTATATATATTAAACTTCACCAGTGGTATTATGTTCATTTCATGCCAAGAAAGGATTTTTAAAGCTGATCACTTACGTTGTTGAGGCTAACTGATCGTAACTTAAGAGTAGCCAATTCTGAATTTCTTTGCAA
Source organism: Rhinolophus sinicus (assembly GCF_057876585.1). Classification (NCBI taxonomy): domain Eukaryota; kingdom Metazoa; phylum Chordata; class Mammalia; order Chiroptera; family Rhinolophidae; genus Rhinolophus; species Rhinolophus sinicus. The sequence continues at coordinate 160,429,565 of NC_142517.1, read as the reverse complement.
ATGGAATTGGAAAAGTGAAATTTTCTAAGTGCTTTCCTCGCTTTGGGATTCTTGTAGTCCCTCCCTGCTTGTCTCTGATCCTGATTTGCCAGTGGATCACTCGGGGGCCTGTTTTCCATGTAGAATCCTCCTCCTGCCCCACAGGCCCTTCCTCTTTTACAAGTACTTGTCAGTCAGGAAATATATGTTTAGTACTTGCAGCTTATTGAACATTTGCCAGGGGCAACACATTGGTATGACCTAGTCCATGGTTTCAGGAAATCCACTTCTATTTGGGAAGAAAGATAAGTATTTATGGGAAAATTTGATAATTAGCCATAAAAGGCAGCAAATATTAAGGGCCCTGTGTGTTCTTACAAGGCATATAAGATATATGCCTTGTAAGAACAACTCAACAATGCAAAACCATTTCTGTTTTGGCATAGTCTGGTAGATTTCTTTTTTCTTTTTTAATTTCAGCTCTGTTGAGGTATAATTAACATGTAAGGGAAGATTTCAAATAGATTAGGATTATTTATTCTGTCTGCAAAACCTAGGACAGTGCCTGACTTAAATATATGTGGAATAATGACTTGGATGGGTAAAGCTGGACTAAGGGTGTTCTAGGTGGTTAGAAAGTCAGAAAATACAAAGATGAGGAGGTATAAGGCATATTCAGGAGACAGTTTTTCGGGTAGTTTGCCTAAAATAAAGGCTCTTCCAGGAGATTGATGAACAATAAAGGTGGAATGATATAAGCCAGGTGGTGGGAGCACGATTGTATGTGGTCCTGAATTCAAAGCTGAAGTGTAAGGCATGATAGAGCCACTGAAGAGAAATGACATTATACATAGTAAATACATATGTATTAAATATATGTATTTGGTAACAACATACTGGAAAGATCAGCAGTTAGCACTAGAAGCAGAAAGGACCAGTGAGAGAAAGACTTCAAAGGAAGCATAATAGAACTTGGTGCTTTTGTAGAATAAAGAAAAAGGAAGCATTTGACTCTGAAATTTTTATCCTAGATGACTAATAGAAATAGGGAAATCAAGAGGTAAATTCATTTTTTTATTTTGGAAGAATGATGGTGAATTTAGTTTTAAGTATTTTTAACAGGCTTTGGGAACAGAACATTGTGGGGAAAATGTCTAGAACACAAACTCTACTGCTTGCAAGAGGGAAAAGGGTCACGGCTGAAGATGTGAAATTGGGTATGAGCTCTTCAGACAAAATTGTTTTCTGACTACCTTTGGAAGCAGGGTCTCTAGGGCTGGGAAAGTGATACATGGGCTTTTTTTTTTTTTTTTTTATTGTAGCAGATTATCAGTTTTTAAAGGAAATAGATTGACGTTTTATTAATTAGTCCTGCACTGTACGCTGTTGTAGCCACCAGCCGCATGTGGTTATTGAGCACTTGATACCCAGTCTGATGGAGATATGCTGTAGCATTCTGAAGACTTAATTTTTTTAAAAAGGTAAAATATATCATTTAATAATTTTTATATCGAATTGCATGTTAAAATATTATTTGGGGGTATACTGAATTAAATAAAATATATTATTAAAATTAATTTCACTGCTTTTCACTTTTTTTAATGTGGCTACTAGAAAAATTTAAATTATACTTTTGGCTCACATTTAAAATACTTTTTTGGACAGTTGCCGAATGAAACCATTTTAATTACCAGCACCAGTATGGACAGTGATAGTAGGCTGTGAGATCATTGCTAGGCAGTTAAACCTCTGGAGGAACTTCTGGTCCTCGGCAAGCTCCTCATTTACCAATTGTGTGTTCATTAGACTCTAGTGATTTAGCTGTCTGTACTCTCTTTTTCCATCTGCTACCACCAGCTCTTTTGCCCAAGTTTTCTGCCCACCCATTTGAGTTCTCTTTTGTCATAGGCTCTCCAGGAAGCAAGGGTCATGTGGTTCAGTGCTTCTCAAACGCTGTGGGCTAGCTTTGGGCTATTGCACAACAATCCCTTGGGGAGTTATTATTTCACTAGGTCTAGAGGTATGGCCCAGAAATTTGTAATCTGAAAAAGCTCTTTTAGTAATTCTGTTGAGCAGCCAGGTTTAGGAATCCTTGATCCAGGCTAACCGTTTTCAAATTTTTCTTCAGCAGCAGAATTTTTTTTTTCCTCAAGTGAAGTCTTAGCATACAATCCCAATATTTAAAAGGTAAAAAGCTAACCTGCTTTGAAGGAAGCCGACACAGCAGCCTAGGGCATCAACCACTCCACAACCCTTCTCTCCCACGTGCCAGCCCCAACTCTTGCCGCCTTAATGACTTGCAGGGTTCTGTGGATCAAAGTTTGAAAAACCTTGATCTAGTCTGGACAGCCATCCTCCTGCATAGCATGCTCCCCAGGTGCCAGGATACCTGTAGTGAACTCTCTCCAGAGGTAGATACACATTCTAACAACAATAAAAATTATTTCCTCCAAGGGAAGAGGAAAGTAGTTGCTTTACATCAACTGAAAACCAGAGGATTGATTTACTGGTTTACATTCCCCATCCTTGAAGTCCAAAGTTCTGCCCAGAAGTCCTCACTTCTTTCCTTATTTTCTCCTTTATATTTAAGATTAATAATGTTTCCTGTCTTGCTGAATTTTGATGTTTAAAAGACGTTTCTAGAAAAATACTCGTATATGTCAATTTTCTCTCCGAGATGTTCATCAAATTTGTCTACCGTTCATTTTTCCCTTTAGCCTTTAGTTTAAGTAGTAAGGACTATTGTTCTATATATGACCCTCTTTTAAAAAAATTTTTGAGAAAAAATAAAGGTACCCCTTTTTATTCAGTTTCTGATATCCTGAGAAAGATTTGCCCTCTAGATTCTGGATGTTTGTATTCCTAGTATTTACATCTGCCTATATAGGTTTTTGTGTTTTTTAAAAAAAATAATTTAGTGAAATAAATTTCATATAACAAAATTATTCATTTTAAAGTGAACAATTCACTGGCATTAATTACATTCACAGTTTTGTGCATCCACCACCTTTATCTAATTCCAAAACATTTCCATCACTCCAAGGTAAAATCCCTCCCTCATTAAGCAGTTAATCCTCACCCTGCAGTTCTCCATTCCCTGACGACCACCAATCTGGTTCTGTCCCTATGAGTTTACCTCTTCTGGATATTTCACATAGATGGGATCATACGATATGTGACCTTTGGTGTTTAGCTTCTTTCACTTAGCATAATGTCTCAGAGGTTCATCCACACTGTAGCATGTATCAGTACGTCATTCCTTTTTATGACTGAATAACGTTCTGTTGCATGCATACACAACTGGTTTATCCATTCACCCACTAATGGACATTTGGGCTATTTCCACCTTTTGGCTCTTGTAAATAGGGTTTCTATGAACATGCGTGGATATATGCTTGTTTCAGTCTTTGTTTTCAATTTTTTGAGGTACACACCTGGGCATGGAATTATGGGGTCATGTGGTAATTTTATGTTTAACTTTTTGAGGAACTGCCAAACTGTTTTCCACAATGACTGAACCATTTTATATTTTGTATATAGTCTTTTAATTATACTTAGTGCATTTGTTAGTTTTGGGGGCCACTGAGAGGAAACTGTATTCAGAATGCTTTTGAGATATGGCCCGGAGATATGTCTATATTGAGCACCTTACACAGTTACTTGGACAAATCTCTTCTTTCCATGCTATTCCAAGTATAAGTAAGTGTGTAGCAACTTTTCAAGGGATCCCTGAAATTTATAAGGAGCAGTAAGCACTTGTATTATCTCATGACTGAATTAGCTGGGCCAGTGGCTTTCAAGCTTTTTGGCATGATCCACAGTAAGAAGTGCAGGTTGCCTCATGGACCACTACATATATATGTAACATATGCACATACGTGAAATAGGAACAAAAGTTTCCAGTCTAGTTTTACCGTGTGAGACGCACCGTTTCCATTTATTTTATTTTACTCTTTTTCTTTCTTTTTTAGATGTTGGTTAGACTAAATTGATTTCATGACTCACTAAAACAGTTGTGACATTTAGTTTAAAAAATACTGAGCTAAGCCATTCTCTATAGATCCAAAGCAGGACCTGTGTGTTCTGAAATGACTTTTTAGTCCATAACCCATTTAAATAATGGACTGTTTCCAGATTCCCAATATAGCTCAGATATCAAGAATTCTTATTATATGATGTGAATCTTTTTTATTTTTTTATTGGGGTGACAACTGTTAGTAAAATTACATAGATTTCAGGTGTACAATTCTGTATTAAATCATCTATAAATCCCGTTGTGTGTTCACCACCCAGAGTTAGTTCTCCTTCCATCACCATATATTTGTTATGAATTTTATTTACATAATCATATTTAGCTCTGATTCCTCTTGCCCTATTTTGTTGGAATTTTCCATTCACAGTTCGTGAATATAGGTATTGTCTTCATCTACCTCCATTATGACATTTGTCATGAGAGACAGTCTAGTTTAGATGTTGAAAGCAAAGACTGACTAGTTGTCTAACCTCTCTGTGGCTCTGTTTCCACATCTCTAAAATGGGATGATAATAGTAATATCTACCTCATAGGGTTGTTGTGAGAATTAAATTAGTATGTATAATATAAAGTGTATATGCATAGTAAATAAGCAACACATAAGAGTCGGCTATCTTAACACCATTTTCTAACAAGTACTTTTGGTTACTTATATATTTGTTTTATCTTCATTATTAGATTATATGATTCTTCGGAGAAAAATTTAGCTTATTTCTGGTTCATAGCTATATTCCCTATGTAATGGGCACCCTATAAGTATGTTTGAATAAGTGAATCAATATAGAAAATTATTACGATCCAGTTCATGTCTACTAGAAGTTTACAGCTATACTGAAAGTTAATGTAATGGCTACACATGGGCTTCAGAATCCAAAAACATCTGAATTTAAATCCTGACCCTACTCCCTTTCCTACTATGTAAACTTTAGCAAATTCCTTCATGGCGTATTGTGAGTATTAAAGGAGATAAGTATGTAAAACTCTTAAGTTGTAATAAGTGCTCACTAAAGGGCATCATTATTGTTACAATTATTAGGTGGAGAATTGACATACATACCAATGAGTAAATATAGAGGACTCTAGGCAAGGTCATACAATGAAACAGTGAAGACCATAGTGATGGTCTGCAGAATAGAAAGCTTCCTGAGCCTGGAATGTGAGGAAAGTAGGATTTCACCTGGGCTCCGAAGAATGAGGAAAATTTGAATAGTGAAGACCATTTGTTCCAGGCAAGTGGTAGCATGAGCAAAGATCTGCCTTTGAGAATGTATGAGGTATATTCCAAAGCAAACAGACAACCCAGTTGGAAGAGAGGTTTCATATTTTGAAATTTGGTGAGTGGTAGTGACAAAAGAAGTACTTTAGGATAAATAATCAGGCTTTGTTGTTCAGGATACTTAGAGTTCACCATTATAGAACATGAAGTGATATCTTTTATCCCTCGCATTTTTTGTATATGGACATGGACCAATCACTGGGCTAGCTTCTGTGGAGTCCTCAAGAGAGGAACAGGAGGTGATCATTGTTCTGAAGGAGCTCTGGTCTATTTCACTAATCATCCTCCAGGTAAAGAAGATAGGATAAATCTGAAAAACAAAGTATTCCTCCTTCAACAAAATGGATAAGAAATAGTAAAAGCGAGCAAAACCTGTACCAACAGCAACCAAAAAAGTCCATAAACATGGAAAATTAGTGGCCAAGGAAAGAAACCAATTCATGTATGGCTCGGAGTGGACCCTATCCCACCTTCATCTCTTAGAAGCAGTAGTAGGCCAAGAAAATCAGCTGACACGTCGTTACTAATACTCATTAGGCAGCCCTGGCAAAGGTTGAGAAAGAGCCCTTGAAAATAAATGTTCTTATCTATTGTGATGGAATTTGAGATCTGCAGAATGGGGAAAATCAGGGCTCAACATCTCCTAGGCTTCCATACTGAATTGAGGAAACTATCCAAAGCCCAAGGAAGCCCAGGGTGATCCTATTAGGACACATCCTAACTACGTAGGTAAGTGAAACCTAGCACAGGACTCAATAAATCTAAAAAAAAAAGTAGACCCAGACCCTCATAAAGACTGCCCACTGCCCCTGCTACCTGACACCCTCAGGTTACAGAAATGTGGAGAAAATATAATACCCAAACTTGAGCTTACAGGGAAAGATAAACAAGTCTCTGAGAAAGGTTGGGTATCACAAGAATTTATCTACAGTAAAACAGAAAGGAAAGAAAGAAGGAGGGAAAAAAGAACATAACATGCATTATGGATTAGTTTGCATTTTCCAATATTTTATGTAAAGAGAGTTGTAGGATATGTTCTCTATTGTCTGGCCTCTTTCACTAAGCATAAATATTTTCAGATTTACCATGTTGTTGTATGTATCAATAGTTTGTTCTCTTTTTTTTGCATTTTTTGAGATATAATTAACATATAACATTATATTAGTTTCAGGTATATAACATAATGATTCAATATTTGTATATATTGGAAAATGATCACTACAATAAGTTTATTAACATTCATCACCACACAGTTACAAATTTTTTTCTTGTGATGAGAACTTTCAAGATTTCTTACCAACTTTCAAATATACAGTACAGTTTATTTACTATAGCCACCATGCGGCACATTACATCCCCAGTATAGTTTTCTCATTTTTATTGTTGATAAGACTCAGAATCAGAATATATAAAAAGCTGTTAAAATTTAATAAACAAATCACCCAATGAAAATGGGCAACATATTTGAACACACACTTCACCAAAGAAGATACGTAGATGGTAAATAAGCAGATGACAAGAAGCTCGGCAGCGTTAGTCGTTAGGGAAGCACTACATCCCTAGTAGAATAACTAAAATTCAAAATACTGACCACACCACGTGCTGGTGAGAATGCAGAGGAACTGGAATTTTCACACTGTGCTGGTGGGAATATAAAATGGGAAAACAGCTTGGCAGTTTCTTTAAAAATTAAACATATACCTATTATATAGGATTATAGATGGATTCAGTCATTCCATCTATAGAGAAAACATATGCCCATACAAATACATATACATGATTGTTTGTAGCGGCTTTATTTGTAATAGTCAAATTTGAAAACAACCCAAATGTCCATCAACAAGTAAATGGACAAATAGTGGTATATGTATGTAATGGAATACTACTCAGTAATAAAAGGAATGAACTATGGATACACACAACATGGATGAATTTAACAATAATTAGGCTGAGTGAAAGAAGCCAGAAATAGTATATACTGAACTCTTACTGTACTGTACTAGAGAATGCAAACTAATCTATAGAAAAAGACAGTGGATTTGTGGGGTGGGGGTAGTGAAAAGGGGAGCGAGAGGGAGGAATTATAAAAGGGCACAAGGAAAGTTGAAGATAATGAATATATTATCTTGACTGTGGTAGTGGTTTCATGAGTGTCTACATATGTCAAAACTTATCAATTGTGCACTTTAAATGTGTGCTGTTTACTGTGTGTCAGTTACACCTCAGTAAAGCCTTTGAAAATAGGGTTGCATCCATACATTGGAAAAATAATGTAGCAGTTAATAAAAATGAGATCTATGTATACTGATATCAAGAAATGCCTATGATATGTCATTAAACACAAATAGCAAGTGACAGAGAAATATCGTTAGGATAGCCTCATTTTTATAAAGGAATTCTTGCACATATGCTACATGTATATGAGTATGTACTTATCTTTATTTTTATATACACAAAAAAGTCTAGAAAGGTCCACATCATACTAATAACAAGTGTTTATTGCAAGGATGAGCATGGGGGTCAAAGATACAGGTGAAACTTTATATGCGTTGGTATTGTTTGAATTTTAATTTTTTATTAAAAAAGAATGCACCCATTCCCATCTTATTCTCTACCTGATAAATTCTTTATTCTTCATAACCAATTACAGCTGCTCATCTTCTCAACTATTTTCAGTTTTACTAAATCTTCATTTCTGTATCCTCAATTCACAGCCCCAATAGCTGATAGATACAGGTTCTCAATAAATGTTTAATAACGGAAGTGGGTATTCGTTTCTTTCAGCAGCTGTGACTTCTATTCCATTATATGCAGAAGTGGTTCTTTCTGTGTTTTGTATCTTTTGTAAGTCACTCATTCCTAAGTAAGAAACTGATTTACTAATAAACATAATCAACTGAAATATTTATTACAGCCAAAAAGAGAAGGGGCAGCCAGGAGTCAACACCATAAATTAGTGTCAATAGTAGAAAAGATTTAATTGAAATAAGTTTAACTACCGTCATGAGTCACTTAACAAGGAGGATACATTCAGAGAAATGCTTCATGAGGCGATTTTGTCATGTGAACATCATAGAGTGTACTTAACACAAACCTATATGGCACAGCCTACGACACCCCGAGGCTGTGAGGTACGGCCCATTGCTCCCAGGCTACAGGCCCATACAGCACGTTACTGTACTGAATACTGGAGGCAGTTGTAACAAATGGTAAATATTCGTATCTAAACAATGTGAGATTAAATCAAACACAAGAAAAATGATGAGATGAGATAAACATGAGATGTACAAGGCTGCTGCCAGCAGGTATAACACAGCATACTGTTTTACTTTTTTTTAATAAGTAGAAAGAGTATACTCTAAAATAATAAGAAAAAGCATAGTATAGTAAATACATAAACCATTAATAGTCATTTATTATCATCATCAAGTGTTATGTACTGTCCATAATTGCATGTGCTCTCCCTTTGTACAGCTGGCAGTGCAGTAGGTTTGTTTACACCAGCATCACCACAAACACGCGAGGAATGCATTGTACTACAACATTGCAGCAGCTGTGACGTCACTAGGCAATAAGAATTTTTCAGCTCCATTGTAATTTTATGGGACCGCCATTGTATGTGTGGTCTGTCATTGACCTAGACATCCTTATGCGCTGCATGGCTGTCTTAGCTGATATACCCATAACAACTTACTTCATTCATTTTGAGACTCAGGTTTTTTAACCAAATAACATTCATGAAATCATGATACTTCTTACAACTGATGGCATCTTACAATGGTAATTGGAAAAGATTTCTGTTTGGTTTTCTTCCTTTTTATTTTTTTTGTCTCATCTGTTCTTTTATTTTCTCTACTAGCTATACATCTTTGCATTATTTTGTAGATGTCATTCTAGAGCAATAGTTTAAAACATTTTGGTCTCAGGACCCTTTTAGACTCTTAAATCATTGAGGACTCCAAAGACCTTTTATTTATGTGGATTATATTTATTGATATGATCCATATTAGAAATTAAAACTGAAACATTAAAAATATTTATTAATTCATTTTGAAACAATAAACCCATTACCCGCCCATTCACATAAATTACATATTTTAATGAAAATGTCTATTTGTTCCCAAAAATTTAGTGCAAAGAGTGGCACTGTTTTAAATGTTTGCAAGTCTCTTTAATGTCTCGCTTAATGGAAAGCTGGATTCTCATATCTGCTTCTTCATTCAATCTGGTGTAATAATGTTGTTTAGGTTGACTTATATGAGGAAAATTTGGCCTCACACAGATATGTACTTATAAAGGAGCGTAGTTTTTTAAAAGCTTTTAAAGATAATTGTAGGTATTTTTCTTGATATTATACTATCAATATTCCATATTGCAACTAAGAAATTACCACTAAATCTCGGTAGTGGTAGTTTCTTAGTTGCAATGTGGAATATGAAAGCATATTAAAAAAATATATCAACGAACTTTTGGTATTCTGCTATATATAGTCCACTGGTACGCCATGCACTTTGAATGGATCTTTTACCTATGCGTCGTTTTATAGCATCATGTATGGATAATTTGGAAAAGTTCGGTTCCATGTTTTATGTAGCTCTTCCAAATGGTGACACATTTCATTATACAATATTTAAAAATCACCTTTGTTAATATCACCTCTATTCTCATCAAGAAAAATCTCCAGATATTGGGACACTATCAAACTCATGGTTTAGGTCCAAACTTCCAAATTTCTAATTTTTGCTTAAAAGCACAAAATTGTCTTTGGCAACAAATATTGTCATTTGTTTTTCTTAAAGTGATAGGTTCATTTCATTTACTTTCAAGATTGCCAGATAACCAAATCCGTCCACAGTTGCTCTTTCAAGCAAAGATAGCATTCCATGAAAAAAAGCAGCTAGATTAGTTCACAATACAAACATTTGTACAAGTGCTTTCCTACAAGTCCGTCATCATACTTCATTCAGTATGCAGCAGAAGTGCTTTATGTGTGCTTCCCACTTTGTCACATAGCATATTAAAAGTATGTGTACCCAACGGTCAATATTTTATATAATAATTTTCACTGTTTCATCAAGCATGTTCTTTAATGAATTGAATTTAAAAAACAAAAACAAAAACAAAATCTAGTGTATTTTTTATCACCCATTGAATGGTGGTATAGAATACAATGACCACTAGTACATTTTGGTGGGACCGCCTTTTTTCATACTAAGGCAGTTGCTATTTTACCCACCATTGTTTTCATACCATCAGCGCAAATGTCAACACATTAAAAAGGCAAATAACAGATGATTATTATGAAAATAGTTTTGACTTAGTGGACCACCTCAAAGGGTGGACCACACTTTGAGAACCACAGTTCTCGTGATTACAATGTGCTTCCTCAACTTAAACAGTCTACTTACTTTGTTTCCCCAAAAATAAGACCTAGCTGGACAATCAGCTTTAATACGTCTTTTGGAGCAAAAATTAATGTAAGACCTGGTGTTATGTTACATTATATTATATTATATTATATTATATTATATTATATTATATTATAATATTATATATGACCTGGCCTTATTTTACTTATTTTACTATAATTTTTGCTCCAAGAGACGCATTAGAGCTGATTGTCGGGCTAGGTCTTATTTTTGGGGAAACACCGTAGAATTAATATTCTAATATAAAACCACATAATATAAACTGTAAGAACCTTACAACAATGTGATTCTACTTATCCATCCAATTATATTGTTGCCATGTAATTTACTTTTACATATGTTATAAACTCTATAATTCATTGTTATTATTCTTGCTATATAGTTAGTAATTTTTTTAAAAAATTAAGGAGTAAAAAATGATTGTCTGTTTTTAGTTACCCACATATTTACTACTTCTGGTTTCTTTATTCCACCCTATAGATCTGAGTCTATCTGGTATCATTTTCCTAAGCCTAAACATTTTCCTTAACATTTCTTGTAGTGTAGATTCTGCTGGTAACAAATTCTCTTAAATTTTGTTTATCTGAAAATCTCTTTATTTAAAAATTTTGAAAGATATTTTTCACTGCATGTAGATTCTAAGTTGACAGATTTATTTTTCTTTCAGTGCTTTAAAGATGGCATTCATTTATGTTCTGGCCTCCATTGTTTCTGATGAAAAATTGGATGTCATTTGCATTGCTTTTCCCCTATTTATAATAGCTCCTTTTAAGATTTCTCTTTATCTTTGGTTTTCAGCAGTTTTCTGTGTATTTATCTTGCCTGGGGTTTGCTATGATTCCTAGATTTACTGGTTACCTTTTTTTTAAATCAAATTTAGAAAAATTTTAGCCAGTATCACTTTACTTTTTTTATTCACTCTCCCATCTCTATTTCTGAGTCTTCAATTTATGCATTTCTTAGACTAATTTGTATTATCCCATAGATTACCAAGGTTATCATAGGTTATCAATTTTTTTTCACTTTGTTCTTCATTTTGAATAATTTCTACACCTTTAAGATTTTAAGTTTACTGACCCTTTCTTTCTGTGGTGTCCATTAACTGTTAAGTCTACTCAATTTTTTATTTCAGTTATTGTATATAGGTTAGCTCTAGAATTTCCTTTAAATAGTTTCCATTTCTTTGCTGAGGTGTCGCCATCTATTCATTCATTCTGTCCACCTCCTCTTTTAAATATTTGAACATATTTTTTAAAACTGTTTTAAAGTCCTGTGTACTACTTCCAACATTTGGATTTTCTCAAAGTCTGTATTTGACTGCCTTTTATCTTGATTAGGGATCACATTTTTCTACTTCTTCACATGCTAATTGTTTTTATTGTATGGTGGTCAATATGGATGATAACTTGTATGGAATCTGGATTATGTTGTCTTCCTTTAAGGCGTTGAGTTTTTTTTTTCTGGCAAGTGGCTAATTATTGCCAAATCTTCTTGGTCATATTTAATTTTAGTTGTTAGAGTGAGACTACCTGGTATTGTTCCAAATATAGTGCAGTTCTTATTCCTATGTCGTGGCATTTCTGAGGTCTTAACTGCATACTGAGGTGTTCAGAGAGCTCTCCATTCTGCTTTAGTCAGAACTCTAGTATCTCCTAGCCCTACCCTGCCTGTGTCCAGTCAGTTTTCTTTTTCCCACCATCACCCCCAGAATCCTCTCCTCTAGGCCCTGTGGAGTCTGTCCTGTGGATGAAAAGCCCTTGGAGAACTATCTTGCAGACTTCAGGGGACTTCCCCTCTATCCAGCAACCTCTTATTCAATATTGTGCTGTGCAAAGACCACCTTCTCAACTCACAAAACTGCCCCTCAGTGGGACAGTCACTCTCTTGTTTGCTATTATATTTGGTATTCTCTGCTTGGAATCCACCGGTGCACCACAATCTAGAACGTGTAGCCACACAGAAAGCTAGGGCGAGTGTGGGGGTTGACCTTTTGTGTTTCTCTTCTCTTAAGGACCACAGTCCTACTGTCTGAACTGTAGTCCAATGACTAAAACCAGTTGCTTTATATATTTTATCCAGTCTTATCATTGTTTATGGCAGGAGGGTAAGCTTGTTACCAGGTACTCTGTCAGGACCAAAATCAAAGTCGTTTTAAGTCATAATTATGAAGGTTTTGTAGCCATATAGAAAAAAAAAAGTGTGTGTGTGTGTGTGTGTGTGTGCGCGCGCGCTCAAATACAGGAAGAGAACCTGAAAAATTAGCATTTAACTTATGAGGATATTTAAATGATTGGTAAGACTTTTTCTCTTGAAAATTTTCTGTTATAACTAGTAACAAATATGACTTTGTTATGGAATTACAGATTATTGAAATAGTTTTAAGCTGAAACTAATAAACTCAGTTTCTTCCTTTTACCTAAAAATATTTCATTTTTAATCACTAATCACCTGATGCATTTGTTAAAGTCGTCCTTAAATTATGTTATATAATGAGACTTTTACATACATAGTAAATGACAAAGACAGGAAAACATTCTGTCCACATAGCTTACACTGGGTGCTTTGGTTTATGTTTTATTTTTTAAATTATAATAGGAAGTGGCACTGCATTCAGCAGAATTTTCTATAGGTAGGATCCTCAGAAACATTAGTACTCAAGGTAAACAACTGGAGTGTGTGTGTTAACTTTTCCAAAGCAAGTCAAATGCACAGGTATTTAACTGTTATAGCCATCAACTTAGAGCTAAAGCAAGGAATCATTATTCAATTACACCATACATGTAAAGGAATAGGAAATGCACACACAGACACACACACAACGACACACACACACAACGACACACGCACCCACACATGGCTTATAGTACTTGTGACTACCACAGAATTATAAAATAACTCTACCAGCCATCTTGTGAAAATTTCTTACTCAAAAATGTTATCTTTTGTTTTGGAGATGCCTTTTTCTCAAATTCAAGTTTTCAAAAAAATATTCAGTATGTTTTGTATTTTTCTGCTTAGCTCTCTTTTTTCACTTTTTTTCGTTCTTTAAGAAAACGTATCATCCTTTCTAATATAAGGATTCCTGGGTTTTCCCCCAAGGAAGATGATATAAAGTTTTTAAGGACTGTTGTTATATGTCTTAAACATATAGTACTGTTTTTATATAAATATAGTTTATAATACTAAGGAATTATAGTTTATAATTATGTTTATAATTATAAGATTTATAATACTAAGGAAAATTTTAAAAGTATTGTCTCTTAATTCTACTATTCTAACATAATTATTTTTATTTCACCGAACATGTATATGACCTTATATAGCTGTGGTTACAATACACATATAATTTTGGAATCTGCTATTTTAACTTCATCTTATCTTGTAACAATTTTCCACATTGTTACATAACCTTCACATTTATCATTTTGAGTTACCATAATTTTTTCATTACCCTATCACTGAAGTTGTTTCCAATTTTTTGCTATCTTATTTGGTATTCCAGTGAATACCATTGTACAGATACTTCTCTATACAGAACTTCTCTGTTTGTTTGAGTTACTTTGTTACAATAAATCCACAGAAGTATAATTTTTAGGTCAAACAGTGTGAGCCATTTTTTTTCCTTTGAGTGGTGGTAGGGGTGGTTGTAAATACCTGATTATTTATTTGTTTGTTAGTTATTTGTCTCTATGCTTAAGTTCTATTGTAATTGTATTTATTACTTATAAAATTGAATGATTCTTATTGCTGTCTGTTGGGTTTTGGTATCCGTGAATCAGAGTTTTCTAATATAAAGAACTACCATAAAGCAGCAGGTCTGGAGGAAGTCCCATAAATACAGTAGGAACATTTTATAGGTTTCTGTGGGGATTCTGTAACTGTACAGTGGAAGATCTGTTCTGCAGTGGCTTAGGGTATAATATTACCCTCACTTAGCAGTTAAGAAAATGAAGCAACATAAAGAACAGTGTAAGGAAGTTAGAGCAATTTAAGAAATAACTAAGTCTATTAAATACTCAGGAAGAGGCAAGTTAAACTAACAGTTTAAAACAAATGCTTAAAGCTAAAGACCACATACACTCTTATTGTCTCTGAGTTTGATTTTTTACAGGGAAATGGATTGGTCTATTTTCTTTCTTATATGTTGTAGAAATTTATAGGTGAGAAACTTGTCCCAGGCTTAATAATACTATTTTTTCAATAAATGATTTTTTAAATAATATTTATTTATTTACGATATTGATTGTTTTTTTGTTGTTTTTTTTTTAGATTTTATTGGGGAAGGGGAACAGGACTTTATTGGGGAACAGTGTCTTTCCAGAACTTTTTATTGGGGAATGGTGGGTTTTTCCCAGGACTCATCAGCTCTATCCAAGTCAAGTTGTTGTCCTTTCAATCTTAGTTTTGGAGAGCGCAGCTCAGCTCCAGGTCCAGTCGCCATTGTTAGTTGAACCAGCAACCTTGTGGTTGAGAGCCTGCGCCCCAACCAACTGAGCCATCTGGCCACCTGGGAGCTCAGTGACAGCTCATTGACTTCATTCTAGTTGCAGAGGGTGCAGCTCACTGTCCCATGTGAGAATCCAACCGGCAGCCCTGTTGCCCAGAGCTTGCGCTCTAACCAACTGAGCCACCCGTTAGTCCCTCAATAAATGATTTGTTGCCTTTAATAATATTATATACCTGGGGTGCCAAAAAAATGTATACAAATGGACACTTTGCTCAACGTTGCTCAAGCAGTAGTTCACCATAATCAGAAGTGTCTGGATGCTGATGGTAACCACTTTGAGCACCTCTTGTAAATACAGAAGTCAAACGTGACTTGTATTCATCTTTTGTTATCGGTATATATTGAGTATTACAATTTTAATATTTTTTTCCTTTCCTAAAATGTGTATACA
Organism: Rhinolophus sinicus; assembly: GCF_057876585.1. Lineage (NCBI taxonomy): Eukaryota > Metazoa > Chordata > Mammalia > Chiroptera > Rhinolophidae > Rhinolophus > Rhinolophus sinicus. The sequence goes on along the minus strand of NC_142517.1, from coordinate 160,413,950 downwards.
TTTTTTTGGCACCCTCTGTATATGTTTATATGTACAGAATATAAAGCATAGTAGTCATCTCCAAGTTATATATGTGATTGCTCACATATATTAAAATAAGTCAACACAAAAATCTAGGGCTGCCAGGTGGCTCAGTTAGTTAGAACGCGAGCTCTTAACAACAAGGTTGCTGGTTCAGCCCATTCAATTCCCGCATGGGATGGGGCTGTGCCTCCTGCAACTAAGATTGAAAACGGCGACTGGACTTGGATCTGAGCTGTGCCCTCCACAACTAGATCGAAGGACAACAACTTGGAGCTGATGGGCCCTGGAGAAACACACTGTTCCCCAATATTCCCCAATAAAAAAATTTTTTTTGTTAAATCTATTCTAATCTTATTCATTATAGCAAGTGACAAAGCTGCCTAATGATTATTTGGGTTGTAAATGATTAGGTTTTAATTGAAATAATAGTTAAATTTTCGTCTGGGAAACTCTGATTTTTGCATTATCACTTGCTTTTCTTGGGAACTTCAGTATGCCAGTTTTAATTCTTAAAAGAAAGCAATTTCTCACCTTTCAGTGGTTTATTTATAAGCAGGTCACCGGAATACACACTGTCATATCTGATTGCATAAACAGGATTTAAAATAGTTCCAAACTTATCTCATTCCACCCAAACCAACTCCTTATTCTGTCATTATTACCTCCAGTTTTCTTGATTCTCAGTTTTAAGACCTTGAAATCATTCTTGACTCCTTCTACTCCCCGCAACATCTAGTTCTAAATCTCCAGGACAACAGGTTTTTTTCAGTGTCTCTCCTTTCACTCTTCCTTTCTGTTTTCCATTGCCACCACCTTAGTCCTGGGACTCATTAGTCCTAGATCATTGCAACAGTCTTCTAATTGGTCTCCCTTCCTCCAGTGCCTTCCCTGCTTTATTATGTTTTGCACATGACTAACCTGTTCACATTTGAGATCCTCTGAAATCTGACCACAATCCAGCTCCTAACTTCACCTGCAATTACCCAAGAGAACCAATCAAAACATTTTTTTTATTATTTCCGTATAAACTGTCCATATTCTCAGCTTCATACATGTCTCAGTTAATATTTATCAGTCACCATAATGATGCCCCTCAAGAATGAACCCATTTATAGAAATTAAGGCAGCTCATAAGAAAAGTCTAAAGTTACTTTAAAAACTGAGAATAAGTACAAAATATTTTAAAACAAATCTCTTTGACAGCAAAGTATTAAAATAAAAGTATTATAAGAGGAGAATTCAAAAACTATTAAAGAATGCCATGTTCATAAATTAACAAAAAGGCAAATGAATTTAGCCATAGAGTAAAATACACTAAACCATACTAGCACCCAAAAGAATTATGCACCCCAATAGTACTCCTGGGACATTACTTCAGCAGTCATTTCTAAAAGGTGGCTGGAGATTGCAACACAACCAGATTTTACACAAAGGAAACGTAGGAGTTCCAGGGTTGTATCAGCATTGTCAGAAGGAACATCTGACACAAAATATATTCAGGCCACATGGAATTAGTTTCTCTCATTTGTCTTTGACCAATCTAGAATGAAAGATGCATTCCCTGCTGCCCTTTTTCTGCCTTCTTCAATTATAAAGCATGTTTTACAATAGTTTTTCTTTCTTTCTTTTGATAGGGATCATATGCAATGGTCAACAGAAGAAGAAGCAGCAGCCAGAAAAAAAGTAGAGGAAAACTCAGCCGTACGAGTCCTTCTGGAAGAGCAAGGTAGGCAACTCAGTGTGGTAGTCCTGGAGCCTGGCTTTTCTGTTTAACCTTCCACTGATTTGTTCACACCTTAGTGTCTTCCTAGCTGTGTCATTACTTTGGAGAATTCTTAGCTTCCACCTATGCCAATCCACTTGTTCCATTTGGGAGAATTCCCAATTTTTCCTGTATAGTGGGACCAAAGATAGTATGATAAGTTATGTACTCACCTTGTACTTGCCTTTTTGGTAATCAGATTGTTGCCTTTTCTGGGAGATACACACACGTGGGTAGCATTTCAAACAAGATACGAAAATATAACTTTAAAATTTTCCTCTTGCTGTACATCTTGTAGTACGCAGTTGTGCATTTCACTTGTTAGGAATGTTCAACAAATTCAAAAACTTTGAGCAAAGAAGGTAAAGTCAAATCAAAATGTTGCTGGTCTTTTAGTTTAAACATAAAGTTTCAATAAAGATTTAAGGTACTTTTCTTGGAGGCCATTGATATTTAGGGTTTAATTTAGGTAAAGCCTTGCCAACCTTCAAAAATGGCTTCTAAAAAATGTGACTATGCTACTATCACAAAAACAGAAAATGGTTGGTGAGGATGTAGAGAAATGGGAACCCTTATGCATTATTGGTAGAATTGTAAAGTGGTGTAGCCTCTGTGGAAAACAGAATGGAAGCTCCTTTAAAAAAATTAAAGATGAAACTAACATATGATCTAGCAACCTCACCTCTGGACATAGCAAAAAAAATTGAAAGTAGGGTCTTGAAGACATATTTGCACACCCATGTTCATAGCAACACTATTCACAATAGCCAAAAGGGGGAAGCATCCCAAAGGATGGTCAGCAGATGAATGGATAAACAAAAGGTGGTATTTACATATACTTGAATATTGTTCAGCCTTAAAAAGGAAGGAAACCCTGTCACATGCTATAATATAACCTGGATGAAATTTGAAGACATTACGTTAAGTGAAATAAGTCAGTCACAGAAAGGCAAATACTGTATGTTTCCACTTACATGAAGTATCTAAAGTAGTCAAATTCATAGAAACAGAAAGTAGAATGGCGGTTACCAGGGCCCGGGGGACGGGGAAACACAGAGTTGTTATTTAATGGGTATAGAGTTTCAGATTTGCAAAATGAAAACAGTTTTAGACATCTGTTTCACAACAAGTGAATATACTTAACACTATTAGATTGTATACTTAAAAATTGTTATGATGATACAGTTTATATTATGTATTTTTACCATGATTTTTGAAAATAGCACACAAAAAAATTTGGCCTATGTCCTCACTGTAGTACCGAGAACCCACAGACACTTTGCTGAACACATACTCTCTAAATAGGATTTTCTACCTTATTTTTCTTGAAATCATTTCTTCTTTGAAACAGCTTGGTTCTTTTTCTTTCTTAAAAAAAATAGTTTATTGAAGTACCAAATACACACAGAAGATTATACAACTCATGAAACAATTCTCACAAAGCTCAATGAATTTCCCCAATACCCACATCAAGAAACAGAATATTACCATAGCCCAGAAACTTCCTCATGTTCCTTCCCAATTACAATACTTCCCACAACCCCTCAGAGCCCACAGTGAGCAATCACTATTCTGGCTTCTAATACCATAGATTAGTTTTGCCAGAGCAACTTGGTTCTAGTCTTGATCATTTCTCAGTCACTCTTGTAGCAGTATCAGTATAGCCATTAGATAAAGCAGGTGTGAGCAAACGATGGCCACAGGTCAAATCCAGCCCACTGCATGTTTTTATAAATAAAGTTTTATTGGAATACAGACATGCTTGTTTACTTATTGTCTATGGCTACCTTGGAGCTGTGTCTACAGAGTTGAATGGTGTCAACAGAGACTATATGTAGCTCACAAAGACTACTTACTATCTCGCCCTTTCTAGAAAAAGTTTGTCGACTCCTGAAATAGAATTTTCAGGACAAATTGATCAGCTGTCCTGAAACACCCCAGGGAAAGATGTTTGCATTCCTCTGTGCAAGCCAAGCATAGTGAAAATCACTAATCCCACTGGTCGTTAACTATTGTTCTAATGACTTTAGTCTACAATTGAGGCTAACGTTTGCAGCAAAGGTCACTGTGGAAACTGAGCTAATGAGACAGTCCTTAACCAGTGAAGGGGAAAGCGCTGCCCTATCGTATCCCCTGGTATCGTTTGCTGTCCCTTGGAGCTTGTTCTCTTTCTGTAGCCTAAGCTTGACTGCGTCGTGGAGGGCAGACGAGAACGAGCACCCGATCCACAATGGAACCATTCTATTTTTATGGCTCCAGCCATGCAGTCCAGAGTGGGATATGGCCAGCGACTGCTGGGGTTGGATTGGAGGGTGCATACCAGTGGCAGTTCCGCTTACAAATCAGCCAGCAATGCATTCCTTTGCAGGAACTCTGTCACACTGTTTCTGAGGAAGTATAATTTTGCTTCTTTGCCAGCAGCTGCACAGACATATTTTCCACATTACTCAAGCTTCTGCTAGTGGCCACCTGGATGTGACAGAGAGAGTCAGGCCTAAACTGAATCAAAAGTTATCAGCCATCTTAATTCATTCCCAGGAAGTTAAAAATTATCCACAGTATATTTCCTGATAATATGAAAAACCAAGGATTTTTTTCCTGCTTTTTGAATATGTCTGTTTAGAACATAAATAGATGAGCAGTGCTGATGATGTTCCCTTAAAGTGCTCTGTACGTGGCTGCCTCCTTTGGCCTATTTATGTTAACAATGAACTTGAGTGAAGCTAATGAGGTTATTTTAGGGCCTTGGATAACGCATTAGAGGAAAATGACAGTTCCCACAGAACCATAGTGTGACTGAAATAGAAAGGTGGTGACTGGGCTCCCTCTTTAGAAGCAGGAAAAGCAGGCTGGAGAGGACTGATGCTACAGCTTTGAAGCGTTTGGTTTGTTATTAGCATGTCCAGTCTCTCTCTGAGCACGTTTTCTGGCTGCCGTGGAGACACAGAACAAAAGATTCCGTTTTAAAATGACTCAAAGTGATCGAGGTTTCTAGTGGGTCCCTTCTGCGTCCTCCCCATAGCACTGCTCAGGGTGGTGGACTTCATACTTTGTACATGTCAGGGAACAAGGAGAGGAACACACAGGGGAGGTGACCGTTTCATCACACATAAGCAAGGCTGCGCAGAGCGGCAACGGAGGCTGCTGTGAGGGTGGCGAAGAAAGAAAACTTGTTTTCAGGAGCTGTGCTGAGTGAGACGACATGACAGTGAGAGCAAATGCCCACCGAGCCACCCAGTCCAGTCTCTGCCAGGGGTCACAGAGCTGCTAGTCTGTAGAAGCCCTGGCTGAGGCTTCTCATTGGATATTTAATGTCTCTGATGAATATGGGTCAAGGTGAATAGGTCCGTTTAAAAGCTCTACTCCCAGACTTGATGAAAACCCAAAGGAAGCTCTGACCCAGTTCTTCTCCCACTGCCTCTTTTAACCACCATCTCTTCTTATCAGGAGAGTCTTAAGTTTTTAAAAGAGCCACTTTTCTCCCATCACAAAGCATTCTATTTGCAAATTAGTGTACAGCATGAGCACTGTTTCTTGCTCTTATCTCACTGATTTTAACACTACTGGGAGGAAATACTGGTTCTCCCACGCTGGCCAACTCTCCAACACATTTTTTCCTCTGTGTCAGTCTGTCCTGTCACTCCCATATCCCACTTCTCACCTTTTGTCTCAGTTGTTTCTGAGAACTGAAGTCAGGAAACATCCTGGCAATTCTGAAAATAACAACTTATCCATTACCAGTAGCACAGTCTTTCGCTGTGGGATGGTTGACATTTCATTCCTGTGATCCAAATGTATACCATTCAGGCTCTCAAATTAGCAATATTTCTTTCAATTAGATGCCCAGATTAGTGATTTTTAATTCAACATATCTTTTGGTAATTTCTTTTAAATTTTGTTATAGATCATATTTCTTTTAAAAGCTGGTTAATTCCAAGAAAATGAGAAAGATACATTTGGTAGTTTTTTAGTTAATATGATTATATTTTATAATTTTTAAAAAACATCTCCAGTGTGTTATAGCAAATGTAATGGGTTTTTAAAACTTAAGATCAAAAGCAGCTGCTATTTTTAAATGTCCTTGTAAATAACTACCCAACTAGAATGCGTTCTCTCTGTCAAGCAAAATAGCAAAAGAATCCTACTATACCTTACCTTGTGAATACTTTACCACTTGAGAGTATCCTATGTGAAAAAAATGAGACTAGCTGAAAGTTTTGTGTGCTGATAAATTTAGAGTACTTGTTTATAAGTCATCTTTGGTTGTTTGAAATTTCATGCAGTGCTTTTAGAAATGTACTTTTCATTTCATAAGAGTTTCCTTTTATTAGACAGTGAACTTTATCAGTGACGTGTGGAAATTTCCAACTTTGAGAGCTCAGGTATTTGCGTAATTGATGTGCAAAAATAACTTCAAGTTGCTTTTTATTACACTGCAACTTAGAATAAATTTTCATAATTCATATTAATCATATCATATATGCCAGATACATAAATAGTTTAATTCATTTTCTAATCGTGATATTCAGTGTGATTCAGGGTGAATTCTGAATATTTAAGTATGGTTACTGTGTCATATTCCTTCTTCCCCTCAGCAGTACTGAATTTAATAAGTGAATAATTGAGAAGTTGCTTCATTTTGCTGTGGTTATACTAATCACTACATCCCCTTTACTGCCATTGGCATAGAGCAATTAACTCTGAATCAGCAACCTAGGAAAGTGGAAGGAAAAAATACTCCTTCAAGAATAATTGATCATTAGTATACCTGTTTAGAAGATCAGCTGGACAAGATGAAGACAGGGCATGTTTCTCCACATTATATTCTTTTATCAATATTGGCCTGAACTTGAGATGAGTTAACAGTAGCTTAAAACCAACTGTTTCACTCAGGGTCAGGAAAGGAGCTCTCCCAAATCCCTTGTCATCACAGATACTCTTGCAGTTCAGGAAATTAAATCAGATGCTGAAGGTATTTACGTTGTCGCACAACCATAATTATGAGTCTGATTGAGCTTCCATGGGGTCTCAGAAGCTGTCACACATTACTGGTAATTATTGAGTTGCCAGCATTAATTGAAGATACCACTGAAAACACAACTTTAAAATGCAAAAAAAAAAAAAAAAAAAAACACAAAAAATGCAAAAACAAAAAATGTCCAGCCCATTAGCCTTTTTCCCTTAGCCCATCCTGGATGCTGTTTCTGTTTCTTTCCCACAAACTCATCTATTCTCAAAGAGCATTTTGTGTTGCCATTGTTCATCATAATTTCATCGTATAACTTTGCAGAATTTATATTTTTATATAATTCAAATGAGGTTTAATTAATTCTGTATTTCTGACCTGTTTTTATGAAGGTTCACTCCAATCAGCATTATTTTTAAAAGTAAGTTGTACCGACGATAGGTCATGCTGAGGTTTTAATTTCAGCTTGAGATTTCATAATGAGAGGAAAATCAGAAAAACAGATTATTTCCAAAGACATTTTGGAGAGATTTAACATTGATTTTGTGTTAGGAAGGCAATGTAATGTAATGGTTAAGAGCATGGGCTTTAAAGTTTGATAGACTTGGTCCAGGTCCTGGGTCTGCTGGATGACCTTGGGAAAATTTTGTATCCCTTCTGACCTTGAATGTCTTTGTAAATTGGAATAATAATATGTCTATCTGAAAGGTATTACTAGAATTAAATGGGAATAAAAATCCAAGTAAAGCATTTGACATAGTGTCTGGCACATAATAAGCACTTAGTATGTGTTATTGTTGTTATTTTTAATGATGTTATTGGTATAATGATTTATATAAATGTAGGGTGTTTTCTCCTAATTTCTGAGTGGGTAATGCTTGAAAAAGGCTTGAAAGTATGTGTAGTAGCAGACCTTGATCGTCATCTTCTGATAGTAATCAGATCCTTTTTAAAGATTGCATAGGCCAGGGTTGAATTTAGATGCTTGATGTGTTTGCTATCTGAACCAGATTCCAGCCATCTCACTGCAGATTACTTTTATTTATACACTGTAGAAATTAATGCAGTAGTATAAACTCATATTTATGACAGCGATCTGATCCAAGATTTTGTAGTTTGTAAAACTGATAATGTTTAATGTTCTCCATAAAGTCGTGGGGTTTAATAAGAAAGTACATAGACTTTTTAGAGCTTGAATGTAGAGATACTCTAATTCAACCTTTCATCAAATTAGAAAACTGTATAGGCAAGTTGAATGAAGAATCAACTAGATTCCTTATCTTGTAAGATATAGATAAAACTTTGCAAAAGAAAGATCATTAAATTGTTATCATCACTCCAAATTTTTATCTGATTGTTATAAATGAATATAAAATAAATTTTAGAGTTGCAATCAGTGTATAGAGAAACATTCTATGTGAATGTTTTCTCTTAATATTATTATCCTTTAAATTTTAATTGCTACGTAAGGTTACTCTATTTGACCTGCATTGCTTGGTCATTCCTGTGTTGTTGGGTATTTGAGTTATTTCCCACTTTTTCCTTTATAAATAGCACTGCTATGAATATCTTTTCAGCTGTCTACCCTCCTCCCCCCAATTAATTCCTAGGGGAATATTCCCACAAATTAATCAAGATACAGTATTACATCCTGTTTACTGAAAGGTTCAAACTCATTTCACAAGTAGCTTGGTATTGGAAACTCAGATACTAGAGATTTTTGACTAAATGTCAAATCTAGGTTCTTAGGTGTTGCTTTTTATTAAGCAGAAATATCTTTTACCAGCATAGAACGAGTTACAAAGAGAGTTTTTTAAGGTGAAATTAAATTACTAATTACTCCTAAGTCTGATTTTAAGAATGTTGTTTTGTTTTCTTACACAGTATATCAGGTACACTCCAATTTTTAAAAGTAAAGATAGAACTATTTTAAAAATAAATATCTAACATTTTTAGATTAACCATAAATAGGCTTCTTTCCATTAGTGTAGATGTGAGCATATTTTGGACTTCAACATCACAGAATTCTTTTGTTACAGAGATCTACTTTCATTTCTCAGTCCTTAAGTACAGATGTGAGTTTCTGTCTTTATAGCAGTCCAGCTGCTAGGTACAATTCAGCCTTGATGGGAAGGAAGTCTTGTGGCCAGATGGGTACAAGGCCATAAAGATAAAAACGGAAAGAAAAGAAAAACTATAAGAGCTTCAGGACAGGGCTCTGTAAAACATGAACTGACTGTAGGCGATGCTTATTCTGAGGGTAGGGGCTTCTTTAAAACTGTGGAAGAAATGAGTTTTTCATTTTTAGTTTTATTTTATTTTTGGTATAGATAGTAATTTTACACAGATCAAAATTCAAATGAAAATTGTTTCTCAAATCCTGGTCCCCAGGATTGAGAGAGAGAGAGAGAGAGAGAGAGAGAGAGAGAGATATGTATGTATCTGTATGCACACACATGTATTCTTTTTCTTCTTTTTTTCCCCTGACAAATGGTTGCATTATATACATACTGTTCTACACTTTGCTTTTTTACCTAACATTAAATCTTGGAAATTATTCTATATCAATAGAAGGTTTTTTAATTCTTTGAAAGCACTTTAAAAATATTGTGTGTGTACATTGGGTGAAAGTAATTCTTATTTTTTTAAAAAGTAATTCTTAACTCATGGATTAGGCCTAGGGATTAGGCCTGGTACAAATAGTATCCAAGAAATGTTTGTTGAATGAATAAGTGAGAGTGGGTGATTTAATTATATTAATTTAAGTACAGATAGAAAGTGGCAGAAAGCTAAGAATTCCCTAAAGTTTTGAGACTCTTGACCTAACTCTGACCCTGGGATCCAGGGAAATCTAAAAGACAACATCAGAAATTCTTACTAAGGCTTTGTATTAGATGTCAATAGGAACAGATGCCTCAGGAGGTGGGGGAAGAATGGAGTAATGGGATGGCCTCTAGACTCCAGGAGTCAGAATATGTGGTCCTGGTTCTGCTATGATGGGCTCTAGGCCCTAGAACAATTGGGTTCATCTTTTCCGTGCTTTCTTTCATGCAAAACACGGGTGTTGGAGTACATTATTTCAAAGGACAGTTCTAGCTCTCAGATTGTCATTTGTAACTCCACAATTCCCTGTTTGATTACCAGTTTGCACAGAAATCATGTTCAAACTGCATTTACACAGCCAAAAAATGAAGTGTCTTTTCTCTAAGATAATAGAGCCTTACAGATTATTGGTAAAAATGTGGTTATTAAGATTCTGAGATTAGACTGTAGAAAGTAGTTTGCAATGGTTATATACCTCACAAAATTTATTGGCCAAACTATTAAGACAGAAACAGATGGACTAAATACCCCACACACTGACACATTTTGAGAAAATTAATGCTCTGTAGTAAATATACTTGTTATAAATGATAAATAATGTATATAACATATTTAACAGATTTAACAATTAAATATATTTAGCTATTAAAATAGTAACTAATAATAAATAGCAACTAATAATAAATATAATTCATAGTAAAATATTTTTCTCTCCTTTTTAGTCAAGTATGAGAGTGAAGCAAGTAAATATTGGGACACATTTTACAAGATTCACAAGAATAAGTTTTTCAAGGATCGTAATTGGCTGTTGAGGGAATTTCCGGAGATTCTTCCAGTTGATCAAAACACTGAAGAGAAGGCAAAAAAAATTTTATGGGATCATGTAAAAACTAATGCTGCAAATAGTTTCTCAAGAATGCACTGTGCTACCATGCTTGAAGAAAAAAATCATTTTAAGAAAAGTTCTGTCTTGTCAGATGGTCAAAGCAAAGCAGGATCTAATTTTTCTAACCTAGACTCTGAAGAACACAGAAAAGGACCTCTCAAGCCTGAGCCATTTCCTGGTAGCAATGCCACTTTCAGAATCCTAGAGGTACTGTACTGCAGGGGCAAAGATGGGAGTTAGCAAATGATTTTAAGGCGTGCATTCCATATTGCTTTATTAATTATCTAGATTCTTTAGGGGGGGAATGATCAAACCTAACTATATAAATGTTCAGTATACTTGTACACCATATCTTTAATCAGTCTGGTTTTAACTTGTCTGTTTTAATTTCTAACTTGAAGGCAGTTTTAGATACCAATAAAGTTTTGGCCTTGATTTCTATCTCTTTCTGTTACTAACCCATTTTTGGTGAAATAGAAATAACAGATACGTATTTGTAATTTTCTGTAATCTGGTGTAGACTTTGATTTTGTTTTTAAAAATAAACTTTTCCCTTCTCATTTTAAAGATAGTATATATTAATTATAGATAATTTGCTAAAGAGTAGATAAGAGAAATAAAATTATAATCCCACAAACAAGGGATTTAGCCATTGATAACATTTTATCGTTTTTACTATTTTATATAGTTGAGCTATACCATGATATCATAAGCTGCTTTCACTATCTTTAGAAATTCTCTATAAACATTTTTGTGGCTGAGAAATATTTCACTATGTGGAGTACGATAATTCGCTTATCTATTTTCACACTAACTGGGCATTTAAATTGTTTTCAGGTTTCTACAGCAAATGTTGGGTGTAAACGTTTCCACATTTTCTTTTATTATCTTGGGTTAGATTTACAAATTCATAACTTAACAAAAATTTTTAATACTCTTAAGATGTATTGCCAAATTGCTTTAGAAGAAGTTGTACTAATACCAGTTCACAGAAGCATATGTCTGTTTCGTCACACCCTCATTGATTGCAATATTCTTATTTTAGTGCTTTTTGCTTTGTTAGACAAAAATTATACCTTGTTTCAATTTGTATTTCTTTGATTATTAAATAGGTCATATGGTTTTCAAATGTTTAGAAGCCATTTGTACTTCTTTTGTGTTCTATTTATTTTCTTTGCTTACTTACCCGTAGGTGTTTTTGTTGTTGGTGTTTTTAATGACCCTGGCTTTTTATCACATATATTGCACACTTGTTTTTCACAGTGTGTTGATCACCTTTTAATTTGGTTTATTTTGGGTTTTGTTGTGTAAAAATTTTAAATGTTTCCATAGTCAAATTTCTCAGTAGTATTCTTGTGATTTATTCCACTGCTTTTGAGTTCAGAAAACTCTCTTACACATACCAGAGATCCAGTAAATTTCTTCTAGTTTTTTTTAATTAAAAAATCTGACATTGGTGAGGAAAATTTAACCTGTTTTCATGATATTTGTTTGTTCTTTTGATTTTAGGTTGGCTGTGGTGCTGGAAATAGTGTTTTTCCAATTCTGGACACTTTGCAGTGAGTTTTAGAGTTTTCTACAAAATTTTACATATGTATGGGATGTTGAGAAATTCTGGAAAAATGTTATGTGCATGACAGTTGTGGTCTTGTTCCCGTATTAACAATAATTAAGGCAAATTTCAAAAGCACTGTCTTCGTCTTAGTGCCCCATTTCACGTGAACTGAGACTTACTCTGAAAATAGTGTCTCACAGCCATGGGTTGTCCACCGCAGGCTGAAGTATTTTGTAAGCTTGTGTTTGCATGGATGAGAGAGTGAGAAAGCAGCAAGAGATGTGATCCTTCTACTAAGCTGTGAATTACTAAACTTTAGAGGTTTATTTGTTCCTCAAGGACAGCACAAGTGTCATTTTAACATATAGAGGATTGAGTGTAAAGCTTATGCTTTAACCCTCATTTTATTTTGTCCTCACTTCTGGAGCCACACCCACGGTAAAACCTTCGGGTGTCTAATGATTGTCTCTGGACTTGAACTTATTTGGAGGTAATAGCAACTAACCCTAAGACTCAAAAAAGCAAGCGAAAGTAAATGATACAGACAGAGATGTTCTCCTGACCCACCCTTCCTATTCACTACCTCACCCATGTTTTAGTATTTCCATGATGAAGACACACCTTACAAAACTTTTCTAACACCTTTCACGTATGGCTGGTCTGCCGATTTCTTTCTTTTTTTTTAAGTTTACATAATAGCTTTCACATTATTTTTCCATTATAAAATCAACATAAGCACATTCCAGAACATTTCCATTAGAGTAAAATGGGGGAGGGAGAAATCACCCATCATCCCCATTATCCTAACATAGCTGCTGCCAGAATTTTTGTTGTAATTCCTTTCAGTCTTTTCTCTATGTATATTTTTAAATTTAAGGATTTATTTTTTAGACTTTATGAACATGTGAAAGCGTTCAGAAAAGTAAAGAGTGTTAGTCAATGAATCCCCATATACCCACTACCTCAATTCAACAATTATGAATGTAATGCCAACATCATGACACTTAATCTTTAAATATGACGTGTCTTATGATGTATCTCCAAAAAATCAGAACATTCTCTAATACTAGTATAAACCTAACATAATGAATAGTAAGTCATTCTCTGATAGCATTAAATAACCAGTTCAAGTGGCCAGGCAGAATGATGCTGGCAAATTTGCAGTTCTGAATGGCCTTTCTATTTTTGTACTTATTTTCTTTGTTTTCCCTTTTCCAGTTTCTGGGCTGAAATTTCCTGTTCTTTTATAGCATATAGCCAGGTTTCTTCACCCTAGTAATCCCCAAGTTTGTAATACACGTAAATCTACAACATTGGCAGTTGATTATGTGTTACTTTATGACTCCTATCAAAGTTTTATTTACCATGTGATTTCCTTATGTCTCGTCTCTCCACACCACTGTTTATATTCCCTGAAGTAGAGAGCATATTTTACCCTAATCTGATTTTCCAGGTAGCCTAACAGTACAATATGGATCATTAGAGCTCAGTACATATTGACTGATTAATATCTCTGATTCCTCACTTGTTAGTTGTATTTTTCCCTCTCCCTTCAACGAATCATTGGAAGCTCTTGCCTCCTCACTCCCTGGCTTTTCTTAGCTGTCTTTGTTTTTTTCCTCATATCCATATTTCAGAAATCATTGTAGTTCAATAACCTGAGATAATTCATCTTTAAAAGGCAAACAGTGATTCGCCTTCCAAAGATTGGATTAGTCTTTTTTTCCCCACCTAAGAAATTATGTTTTATTACTTTTGGAGAGTATAGGATTAATGTTTTACATTTTCAGAATATTTTACCATAATTAGACCTCCAGAATTGAGAGGTCACATCATTCTCCAAGGGTCATTTAATCGTAAACCCCCTACCAAAAGAGTGCTTGGTAGTATGGTGGTGGTAGTGGTATTTACACCTGCTTGCTGGGAGAAGGGCCAAGACAGTCAGCTGATTTTACAGAAAAGCTCTGGAAAGTTATTGAGTGGTCACAAGACTTTGACTTAGGCTGCTGATGCAGTGGGAATTCAGTCTCACAGGTCATGCTGCCACTCTGGTAGGACACATGGCAAAAGGCCCATGCTTTCATTTAGCTACTAGACTGTTCCATATCTTGTGGGTGTTTTGTAACCACTGCCCACGGTCGATTGTATACTTTTCACAATGAGCTACATGTGCCAATGTCCAGAGAAGCATTTTGAGTTAAATGGAAGTTTTTACAGAATTCTGTTTAGTTTTTAAGTTCCTGGAAGGCAGAGGCAGATCTTCCTTTAATACTGTTCATAATAATAATATCAGCAGCAGCAACATAATAATAATGACTAACATTTATTAGGTGCTAACTCTGAGTTAGGCACCTTTCTAGAAAGTTTACTTACTTGAATCCATTCAATCATCACAACCACCTTAGATGCCATATTTATCTCTGTTTTAAAGATGAGGAAACAGAGTTACAGAAAGATTAAGTAACTATTCCGAGGTCACATAATTAAGTGATAGAGCTGGGATTCAAACCCTAGGCAATCTGGTTCCAGATCCCTTTCCCTTAGCCATCATATCACAGACTGCCATATGCATCTGTGTGTTTATTGAGAACATTTCAAACACTTGGGACTACCCAGCAAATTATGAATCACAAATATGTGGATTTCATAGGAAACAATAGGGGTATGGGCTGCAATAAAGCGCTGTTTTTATATGGGACAGATTAGAAAAAACAAGCAGTGCAAATTTTAACTTTGATTCAGTGCTGGTTAACTTTTCATAACCAAATTCTATTCTTTATACTTGAATTTATTTGGACAGATCTGAAGTCCAATGTCAGTCTCTAGTGCCACAGAACGAATGAATTACACGTGAATATACCGTGTTTCCCTGAAAATAAGACCTAGCCAGACCATCAGCTCTAATGTGTCTTTTGGAGCAAAAATTAATATAAGACCTGGTCTTATTTTGCTATAATATAAGACCGGATCTTTATAATATAATACAATAATGTAATATAATATAATATAATATAATACCCAGTCTTATGTACTATAAGACTGGGTCTTATATAAGTAATGGAGAGTCTTAAAACCAGGACAGGAATTTGAAAGTTACCCTGTAAATTAATGTAAGTGAGACAATGCTGGTTCAGAAGCAACATGAAGGCCACCCATATGCCACTATAGACAACAGTATCTACAAAGAAGAAATGATAAGCCAAGTGTCATTCAAAATTCTATTATGGAAATACTTACTAAGAAGTTCAAGCCTACAGTTTCCTTTATTCTTCAGTGTGAGCATATCTGGATTCTAGATGTAAATATTTCTTCCATTTTCATAGGAATGCTCCAGAGTCCTTTCTTTATTGTTGTGATTTTTCTTCTGGAGCTGTGGAGCTAGTAAAGGTATGCCTTATATTTTCTTTAAAGAGAGCCATATAAGCATCTGATTTATCTGCTGTTGAAGTGATTTTTTTTGGGGGGGGAGGATGTTTCTGTATCAGATGTTATCTGGGACCATTTTTAACTGAGCTTTTACTATTTCTGGGAATCATACTATCAATTGATGCCTAAGATATGACCGTAAAACAATAAAAATTGTTTTAAATTTAACATAGAGTTCAAGGGACTGGTACACCTAGAAATGCCAACAGCTCCTACAAGGTAATCTTGTTCATATTTATGTGTCTAGGGCCTTACACATACTGTGTTTCCCCGAAAATAAGACCTAGACGGACCATCAGCTCCTAATGCATCTTTTGGAGCAAAAATTAATATAAGACCCAGTCTTACATTATAGTAAAATAAGACCGAGTCTTATATTAATTTTTGCTCCAAAAAACGCATTAGAGCTGGTGGGTCTTATTTTCGGAGCTAGGTAGCTAGGTAGGTCTTATTTTCGGAGCTAGGTAGCTAGGTAGGTCTTATTTTCGGAGAAACACAGTAGTCTGGCACATAGTAGGCACTTGTTAAATTAAATTTTTTGAAAAAAAAGTCTGAAAATGCGTATATCGCAAATCTAAAATATCCTAGACTTTTAAGGAAAACAGTGGGGAACCTGAACTTATTTGACCAGTCCCCAAACACTAGTGAGCATGACCTTAGCAAAAAGAGGTAATGTTAGGAAATGAAAAAGGAAAGGAAATTCTACTAACAAAAATATGGTATAAACATATGGAACATGATTTCATAAGAGTAATACTTATTCATTGTAGACATTTTCTAAAATACTGAAAAGCTTAAAAGGGGAGATAAAACTCACCTATAATTACACTTCCTAGAGTCCTAGGGTGAATCATTGTTAATATTTTGGTATATATCCTTCTAATTTTGTTTTAGTGGACAAATTGTGTGTGTCCGTGTGTGTGTGCGTGTGTGTGTGTGTGTGTGTGTGTGTACACTCTAATGCAATTTTTTAAAAATAACAGCTTTATTGAGATATAGTTTATATACCATAAAATTCATTTTAGAATATACAATTCAGTGATTTTTAGTATATTTACACAGTCGTGCAACCATCACCATTACCTAATGTTGATTATGTAGTAGAGGATATTTATATTTGAAGCCAAATGAGGCATGGAATAAGCAGTGGGAGAGAGAGCTGAGGACCAGCTCAGTGCCTCTGAAATAACACAGGGGTAGGCTTCCAACAGCGCTGCCTACTGACTCATAAAGACTGCCATACTCCACTTTTAAAATTAAAGAGGGATTGCGAAGACTATTTGTTGTCAAGTCCAAGTGTTAGACTTAATTTTTTATGGCAGCTTTGGAAATAAGCTAACCGAATACTGAATCAGAAATCAAGTGCATTCAAATGTATAGAGGAAAGGCACTTGGGAGGGAAAAAAAAAGGCCTTTTTATTTTAAAAAAATACTAGAAGTCTGCTAACTACCTTTTTTTCCTTCTTTGTGATTCTTTCTCACGGCAGTCGCACTCAGCCTACAGAGCAGCCCAGTGTTGTGCCTTTGTTCACGACGTCTGTGATGACGGCTTGCCCTACCCTTTTCCAGATGGGATCCTGGATGTCATTCTCCTTGTCTTTGTGCTCTCTTCTATTCATCCCGACAGGTGAATGAAGACAAAAGGGCAACGCAAATGTGGAAAGCCCCTTTATCAGTAGTAGTTTTTAGAACTATCAAAGCAAAAAAATGACAATTTTTGAATTTATTATTTAGTGAACTACAGTATGTATAATATGCAGCCTTTTAAATGAAATGTTTCCTTTCTTCAGACTTTTAGAAAGAAACTGGTCAAACTACTTCATTAGTGAGCTTTCTGTCACTGTCAGAATGAAGTGAGCGTATTCTGGTAAGACACATACCTATTAAAAGTGACAGTGCTTCAAGGAAATTACAAATTCAGAACAGCCTAATAGACTCCCAAGAGGCAAATTGTACGTGGTGATCGAAAACAAACATCTCTGATTTAGCGTCTTACTGAATGTTCGTGAAGAGGTGAGCTGTGAATCTGTTTGGTTTCACACAGGTCTGTCGAGGGCTTTAAAACAATTGTTTTAAAAGAAGCCCACTAGGGAAGTACAGATTATCAAGATTTGCCAGATTAACCTTGAACCTTTATAATCTAAGGTTAGCCTAGTGTCATTATTTAACTATTTATGACTTTTAAAACTTTTTGTTCACACACAGTGTTTTAACAATAAACATAGCTGTCCTACAGAGGGGAAGCATAAAGAGATATTACCAGCAATTAAAATGATCACCTTTTTAAAAATTTTGCCACCTCATATATATTAAGGCACGTGTAGTAGCAGAGGTTGTGCCCTTTGTAAGCTTTCTTTTTTTATCCCCCCCTTTCTTCCACCTCCTCCCTGCCCACTCCTGTTCAAACTGTTGTTTCTGTCTGGTTGTGTAGGACACAGCTCCCTGGCCTATGCTGGTATTGAGCCTTGCACTGCCTCCAGCTGAGGCAGTTGGTCACCGGTCGTCAATTGGCTGCTCACAGCAGCTCATGGCAGCTCTTGCCAGCTGCCAGCCACTCATGGCCCTGGTGGCACACAGCAGCCGGTGGCAGCTCATGCCAACCTCCGGCAGCTCATGGCAGCCCAGCTCCAGGCACAGCCGTTGTTCACCATCTTAGCTGTAGAGGTTGCAGCTCACTGGCCCATGTAGGAATCAAACTGGCGACCTTGGCGTCAGGAGCACGGCGCTCCAACCACCTGAGCCACCGGGCTGGCCCTGTAAGCTTTCTTAAAATTAGGTTTCTACTATGGTAGTAGAATCAGCTCCAGGAAAGAGCCTGTGGTAGTAGATATAGACTTGGCATTAACCACTTTTTGTTTGATGAGTGTGACCATTTCCCAAAGAATTGAGTTACCCTGTGCTTCTTTCTTTGCAATTACAAGGTCGCTAGGACCTTTTACAGTTCTTTTGCTTTTCATTCAGAGATGAGCACTTTGATTACTTGTGAAAAAACAAATTAGATTTCCAAATACATCTGACTGAAACACATATTTGCACGTGGTGAGATATATCAGGTTCCATGAAGTTACTTTTTCCTCCCAGTTTCTATAACTTATTTTTTCCTGCTAATCTGTTTAGACTATTGGCATTATTCAGGTACTGGTAGAAAGATGTCATCTATGTATTTAGTTTCATAGTTAAAAGGATGAATAGTTAAAAGGATGGAGTAGGTGGATAGAGAATAAGATTTTCTATTTGACACCCATAACAGGAAATGTTTAAATTCCAAATAAGACCACAACACTATTTGAAATTAGTTTAGATAATGTATTTTCTCATGATTTGAATTGAACGTTAAAAAGAAGTGTAAGCAGATATCTGGAAGTTTGCTTTTATAGTACAGTATATTCATTCTATTTGTTTATTATAAAATAAATTCAGATGTATCATGTCAGTAGCCACTTTCTTATCTACATGGAAATGATCTAAAAATAAGGCGAATAAGTAGAAGAGGGCAAGAGTAAGTGAAAAGACAAGGCAGTCTCTTCAGGGTCACTTAGGAGGGTGGTAGTAGGTTCAACTCCAGGAAAGCTCTAGAAAAGTGGCTTCTTGCCAGCTTGGAAAATCCATGTGCAAATGAACAAGCAATTCAACTAGACCTTGAGTCTGGGGGTTCCTAGCTTAAATAGGAATAAACCATAGAAGGCTGCAAAAGAGCTGTCCTTCTTGTCATTAAAATAAAACAAAGTATAATATGTTACCACAGATCTAGGCAATCTATATCTATATCTATATATCTATATATATAAATTTCATACATATAATTTTTATTTTATTTTATTGGGGAATATTGGGGAACAGTGTGTTTCTCCAGGGCCCATCAGCTCCAAGTCGTTGTCCTTCCATCTAGTTGTGGAGGGCGCAGCTCAGCTCCAAGTCCAGTCACCGTTTTCAATCTTTAGTTGCAGGGGGCACAGCTCACCATCCCATGTGGGAATTGAACCAGCAACTTTGTTGTTGCGAGCTCGCGCTCTAACCAACTGAATCATCTGGTCGCCCGATAAATACTCATTTTTAAAATCTCTTATTTTTCTTCTTTTCTCCTTCCATCCAGAGATAGGTGAGGACAGCAGAATTGGCCAAAGTCAGGTAACGAAAAGGGGCTTCCTCCCATTCTTCTTTATGTCTCTCCCAGCCAGCCCACCCCCACCTGTAGTGCATAGGAACTGGCTCTGGAACTGCATGATGAACCAAGGTGGGATGATCAAGAAAGGCAGCGCCTCATCCCGTGCCTTCACCCACAACCCAAGATGTTAAGGATTCGCAGAAGGATGTCACTATATTTTGAATTACAGTTGACGTTTGGACAACACAGGGGTTAGGGATACCGACCCCTCAGGCATTGGAAAACTTGTGTATAACTTTTGACTCCCTAAAAACTTAATTACTAATAGCCTACTATTAACTAGGAGCCTTATTGGTAACATAAACAATTAACATATTTTATGTTATATGTATTATATATTATACTATTACAATAAAGTAAGCTAGAGAAAAGAAAATATTAAGAAAACATAAGGAAGAGTAAATACATTTACAGTAGTATACAGTACTATACAGTACAGTACTGTAATACACAATACAGTACTATAATCATCTGTCATTACCTACGTCAATATTATCTTACGTGATACAAAATACTGTAGATGTTATACATATTACTAATGCTAGACATCAAAAACGAAAAGATAATGTGAAAAAATTCATATTTATTTACAGATATAACGATTCATGCATTGATAACACAGAAGCAGCGATATGATTGCTTTATGGTAGCCTAGTGTTATCAGTATGATTGCTGCAGGGTCGTAAGGAAATCTCCAAAATGTTTCCACTATATTTAATGAAAAAAATCCATGTAGGGGCAACCGGTTAGCTCACCTCAGTTGGTTAGAGCGTGGTGCTCTTAACAACAAGGTTGAGGGTTTGATTCCCCACATGGGCCACTGTGAGCTGCGCCCTCCACAACTAGATTCAAACAACTACTTGACTTGGAGCTGATTGGTCCTGGAAAAGCACACTTAAAGTAAATAAAGGTTTAAAAAAAAAAAAAAATCCATGTATAGGTGGACCCATGCAGTTCAAACCTGTGTTCTTCAAAGGTCAGCTGTGTTTGATTCTTTGTGTTTCTGCATTTTTGTTTCATGCTTGTTTCAGTAATAATTGCAGAAAGAGACTTTTCTCTATACAGAAAATATTTATCCTGAAAGTGAGTATTTTAAGATTTAGATATGGTTTTCTTTAATTGCCAAAGTCTAAGAATATAAACACAGTGTGAAAATAACCTGTAATAAAATAAACAAGGAAAAATACTTTTCTTTTTCCCTTTCATATACTTACATTCCAGTTTTTTTTAAAAGAGCTTTTCATCTAATCATGTCACCTCTTTGTGTTATATTTCTCTCGTTTTCATAGTTACTTTCATTTTCTCACTATCTACTTCCTTCATAACCTAACATGATATGGCTTTTTACCCCATTATTTCACTGAACAGTGTTTTAACTGGAAGGAATTTACAGATTATCTGATCCAAACACCTCATTTTTAAAATAAGAAAATCTCAGAAGCTTTACGTAGCATGGATAAAGCAGAGCTGGCAAGGACTTAGCACCCAGGATGCCATTTACCACACTGCCCAGAGCAAACATTGATTTTTTTACTCGGATCGTCATTCCCAATGAGCCCTAAGAATCCTTCTCAATAGAGCTCTGTAAGCATCCAGTGTCAGTCACTGGGCGTTGATATGAGATGTGAAATCTTTGCCACCTCTTACCCATAATCACCCAGAAGACTTAACCAAAAACATTAAGTCAAGAGCAATCACAAGGGGTCATACTTGATGGGAAGCCAGATGAGTAGAATAAATAATAAAAGAAAAAGTAAAGGCTTCCCAGTATTGAGTTGGGGCTTGCAGTGTGATTAGAATTTAAATAGGCAGAGAGTAAGGAGGAGAGAATTCTTTGAGAGGAAACCACATGAACAAAGGCATGGACTGCTCAGAGCCAAACTTGTAACAGTTCAGCAAAATAGATGCTTCAGATTAGGAAGTAGTGGGAAAGAAGTTGGAAAGATTAATTGAGGCCAGTTGTAGGAGATTTTAAGGGCTCAACTGAGAAATTCAGATTTTATCCTATGGATTAAAGTCATGAACATTTTTGCGCAAAGGAATGATTTGACAAAATCATCATTTGAAGCAGGATAATTCATAAATAATATGCAGAAAGAATTGACAGGGAGAATAATAAAGCATGTTAGGAAGCTATTCTACTTCCAGGCCTGAGAAGGTAGCAGTTTGTACTAAGGGAATACCTACCAATGGGAAGCAAAAGAGAGAGAAAATATCAAAGATGTTATTAAAACAACAACAACAACAACAAAATTTGATGACCAAATGGTTGTGGAGAGAATAGTGAAACAAGAGAAAAATAAAAGAGGTTAATGATATCTCTGAAGTGTTACACTTTGGTGAATGATGGTAACTTTGAATTAAAGAATTCAGGATAAAAGGAATTAGTTTTGGAGGAAAAGGTGGTCCCTGCTTAGGTATGGACAATTTGGAATGGCACTGCATATTTTTCATCTTGTAAGGAAAATGAGGCGACTCCCATTTTTTTCTGCCTTGGAATGACCTTAACTTGCTATAAACATCAGAAAATGTCTATGTGGTTGTGCAGTTAAGCTTTGACATCATACATTAAGCTCTTTGACATCATATACTATGGGCATTTGGGTGATTTAAAAAAAAAAAATGTTCTGTTAGAGTTGACGTTCAGTATTATTTTATATTAGTTTCAGGCGTACAGCACAGTGGTTAGACATTATATAATTTTTGCAGTGAACCCCCCTATTAGTCTAGAGCCCACCCGGCACTATACAGGTGTGATCAAACAATTATAGTGAATGCTGCTGCTTAGAGCCATCCAATGGAAAGGCAGGGATCTTCAATACAGGAAGCGACACGCTGAACCTTAGTAACAGTGTGTGACAAGTTTCAACTTGTTCGGTACAGTCAGTTGGGTGTGAGCTACAGTTGAGAGAAGGTGTGTTTTAAAGTGTGCCATAAATCATGGATCACGAACAATGCATTAACGTGAAATGGGCAAATGGTTTCATCCTCCATCATGACAACACTCCGTGTCACACATCACTTCCAGTACAGCAATTTCTGTCAAAAAACATTATGGCATGTCCTCATCCACCTTCCCCAAAGTCAAAATGACCGTGAAAGGTAAACGTTTTGAATCAATTCAGAACATCGAGGCAGCCATGACAGCGCAACTAAAGACACTCACGAAAGAGGACTTCCAGAACTTCTTCAAAAAGTGGCAAGAATGATGGGATAAGTGTGTTCGAAGCAAAGGGGAGTATTTTGAGGGGGATTAATGGCAATGTGTCTTTTACTATAATACATTTTTTTAAATTAAACATTCACCGTATTTTTTTATCACACCTCATAGTTGTTGCAATATTATTAACTATATTTCCTATGCTTTTACTTCCCTGTGACTGTTTTGTTACTAAAAATTTGTATTTCTTAATCCCTTTTGGGTGATTTCTTGATACTCTAGGCCTTTTGAATCTGATCATATAGGAAGTTGGTGTTCTTTTTTCTTTCTATACAAAATATTTTTGTTGCCCTTATTCTTGTAGTTTAGATTTAATTGGCCTAATTGAGCCTTTTCTTATTTTATCTTTCTTATCTTTCTTATTTTATCTTTAAGAATGTTAAACTCTGATTTCTGAAATCAGAGTATCTTGCTTTGTTTCCAAAGGATGCAAGGTGTTGTAAACCGACTGTCCAAGTTACTGAAACCTGGGGGAATGCTGTTATTTCGGGACTATGGAAGATACGATAAGACACAGCTTCGTTTTAAAATGGGTAATAGTATATTCCGTTTGGAATTATTTTCGTGTGCTTTAAAGAATGCCTCGTTTATATTTCATGTCAAGTTTTTTGGGGATTTGTTTGTATATGTGTTTGTTTTAAGGAATACTAAGTTTGTCTTCTCATAATTTTTTTTTTTTTCAGGGCATTGTTTATCTGAAAATTTTTATGTTCGAGGAGATGGTACCAGAGCATATTTCTTTACAAAAGGTATGCTTATCTATTAGAGGAAATAATTAGCTGTAAAAACTGTCTTTGGTTATTGTTCACAGAGAGAAAACTCAAAACTCTAAATATGAGGCTTCAATTGTTGATTAAACATTGGATGTCTTCACACTTTGGTAACTGTAATATTCTGCATAAAAGCTTGAAAATGCCCTTTTGCCTTCTGATCTTTTTCCATTTGAAACTGCTTTAAATAATCACTTGTTCCGTTGTTAACCCAAATGAAGGTGTTGTTTGTTCCATTTTGGAGGTATTGTTAATCCACATATGAAAAAATTGATGCTTTGCCACAACCAAGGGAGAATTATAATTTTAAGAATCCCTAGAAAATCTCTTACCAATTTCTCAGTTTTAAAAAGTATTTAAAATGAAACCTGCATTAAGGATTTTCCCCAAACTTACAATGTGAGTGCTATTATAATGTGCCATTTGCGGTCTCTGCAAACCAACAAAAACTCAAATGGGGCATCTTTCAAAATATTGAAAGCTATATAACCAATCGTGTTGTATATCTGATTGTGCTTGTTGTGTTAACCTGTTTATACTTGGTGCATCTGTGTGAAGTAGAAGAAACCTACTTAGTTTCACATGTTTCCTTCACCAATTTGTACTAGAGAGTATTTCTTACTGTAAATGAAATTTAGATGGTCAATCATTCCATTTAATGTTCTGTGTTCCTGAATGTCTCCCCTCTCTTTAGTCATTTGTCAAACATTTGATGGCCATTTTTGTCCCACAGGGGAAGTCCACAATATGTTCTGCAAGGCTGGGTTAGACGAGAAGCAAAATCTGGTTGATCGTCGCTTACAAGTTAATAGGAAAAAACAAGTGAAAATGCACCGGGTGTGGGTTCAAGGCAAATTCCAGAAACCATTACACTTGACTCAAAAAAGCTCCAACTTGCTATTTTCTCTCTCATAGCTGAACTGTGTACCATGTTAAGGTACAAATGAGAGGACCATGCTGTTCAAAGATTTCTATAAATATTTCATTTCTAAAAAGACAATCAGAAGAACAGAAGAAAATTTATATGTTCTGGTGTTTATCATAGGTGAGCTCCTTTGTGTATTTTAAGCACATGCAAGTGATTTGAACGAGTGCACCATATTCTGTGTTTTCAAAACTTAATATGATCAAGCTTGTTTGGGTTTATTACGTCTAACCTTTCTGTTTGTTCTTTGAATTTTGTAAGTATTCAATTAAATTACTGACAAATCAGATTCTGAGAAATGGTAATTGGTCATTTTTTAGAAGTGGGGAAAATCATCTACTCTACTTATATATTAGTCAAACACAATTTAACTCCCCTCCAGTGTTATCATAGAAAAATCACAATCCTAAGACAAAGGTATATTGTTTTTGTTTTGTTGTCTGTTTTCCCCAACACTTTTTTTTTTTTTTAATTCAGAGACTAAAGTCTGAAATAGAATTTTAGTTTTTCTTTCCTTTTCTAAAATTGGGGAAGTATAACCCATGCTAACATTATTTCCATACTATTTGGTGTACAAATTGTTAAAAGCTCTCTTTAAGATAACTGTTATACCCAAGAAAATTCTTAAATTGTAGCCATTAAAAATGTATTTACCACTTTGCCTCAAAAGGATATAATTTGACTTGCAAATTGCAGTTTGCACTTAGAATGGAGTTTTTTGGTGTTTTGTTTCGTTGATTTTTTTTCTTTTTTTCTTTTTTTTTTGCACTTAGAATGGCGTTTCTAAGATTGGTCTTTCATTTGTTACACAACATTTACTGAATATTTACATTTGCTGAATTACGTGGAATAATACAATAAGTAAAGACCCAGCCCTGTCTTCAGAGAGCATAAATAGTATCTAGCTGGCAAAGTAAAATGTGTACCTCCCAAGCCTATAAATCAAAATTTAAGATAATATATGAACAAGTACTCAAATAGGGATCTTATCATCTAGCAGACTTTGATTATGGGCCACAGAAATCTGGAAGAAATGGACACTCTTTTGAAAGGACCACCATCAGAATAGTTTAATTTGTACTGATTTTCCTTTTTGAATTCACTTAAAATTCCATTTCCTGGAAGAATGTGATTGGTCATGGATTATTTCTTCCAGGCTTGGGCAGGGCAGCTCAACTGATGGCACTACCAGCATGTATGGAATGGAAGAAAGTTCCGCAAAGGAAAATCATGACACTGTTACCAAAAGGGGGAGGGGGAGGGAGATGCTGCCCAGTCACAAACATGTCACATAGTGGTGGTCGCAGTATTTCCGGTGGTTCCGGAGAGAGAGAAAGATCGCTGTGGGAAGTAAGGGGGGAGAATCAGGGTTCTGGGAAGAGGTGGGTCTCCGGCTAGTCCTTGAACGTACACTCTCAGACGATGGTGAGAAAACAAGTGTGTTTAGTGTGGGACATTTATGATAAGGAATAGTGCAGAAAAGATAGCGAGGGGGTCAGCTTATAGACAGAATTGAATAGAGAGCACATTGGAGATTCTAGTCTCTGGACTGGAGCCATCTAACATTTGTTTGTTTCTGTTTTATCCTGGTCATGGTACGTTATAAATGAATTGAGAGAGACTGACTGAGGATTCATCTATAGAGCAGAATACAGTGAGGTCAGAGATCAGAGGCAAGGAAGACCACAGAAAGCTTTTTGCACATACTTGCCTTGGGAGTAAGTCGTCAGAAGTAGTACCATATCAAGGTTTGTTTAAACACGCATCAGTCAGCAAATGTAAAAGTTAACATTTGCCTAAGACTCTTAACTCAGTTGTGTTTCATAATTAAAGTGTACATTTAAAAGCCAAACTAGTAATGGAAGTATTACATACAAGGGCAGTTAAATAAGTTAATGTTGCTATGGGAACCCCAGCAGATCTTCTTGTGTTTCAATTTAAAAATCATGGCCCAAGGTGGTTTTAAAAACAACAGAAGGTAAAATTATTCTCACATTCTCACACATGTAAATTGTACTGTCTCTCTTAGTCTTAAATAGCAAATTCAAGACAGCCTCTTGACTGGCACAGTAAAATTCAGCTTCGTATCTTTCTATAGTGTATTACAGCATATAGTTAACCTTTAGAAACTTCAAAAATACATCAACCAAATTTGGTCTGTGAGACACAAACTGGGCTCTTTTGAGCTCTGTGTAGCATAGACCTCCTATTCTACTTGACTGCTCAGTAGGGCCGTTTCTACCTGTCTTAAGCTTGTATGTCTTCCTCTTGCTCACCCTATCTGAGTTAACCCTCTACTTTGAGTTTGCTGTTGATTTGGGGCTGAAGAAACAAAGAGACCTGATTTAGAATATTGCCTGTAGATATTAAGAAATCATGAAGTGTTGCAAATGTATCTGCTTGGGTATTAGCTTAAAATATTTGATAACTGCATGAAATTCTAATTTTCCGCTTATGTCCATAAAGCTAAGGCTAGTGAGTTAGGCAGAGTTTGATATTTAAAATGTTCATCTTCTGAGAGAGCTGAATTTCAAAAGGACCATTTTCTTTCTAACAGAAAAAGATTTGTTCTTTCATCTTCTTATAATACAGAAACAATGAAATATGCCATATTAAAAATGTACCCTTCACTTTTCTCCATTTCTAAAAATTCACTTTTGAGCATTTTCCAAATGTAAAAATTCTCACACACGAAGAACTGTTTGAGACGGTTGTGAGAAAGCCAAGGTAACAGTTTCTATTTTTAAGTTTGTCATTCAGTGTGACACATTTTCGTATTGAAACACCCAGTTAATGTTGACTTCTGAGAACTTATTTGCTTTGTTTGTCTCAGTTCCATATGCTTTATCGCTAAATTATGAACACATCAAGGTTTCTACCATTATGCAATCTAAATCATTGCTGTACTCTAGTTTACACATGAAAATTCCTCCCTATGCAAAGAGCTGCCCTCCTGGACATCTGAACTATTTAGACTGTTAAACTTCAGATAAGTTAAATTCTTGCCCCCAGACTCCTAGCTGTATTCCTATATTGTTTTTTGGGGTTTTTTTTTTAACTCATCAGAACCAAATGCTGAAGCCTGGATATATCACACATTGTCTCTTCTAATTGGTTTTAATGTTTATTATGCTCCTGACAAGTGCAGATAACTTCACATTTGCATCACTAACAGACCTCTTTCAGAACCTCTGCTCCGTCAGTTTCCTGCCTCTATTAGTCATCAGTAGACATGTTGGCTTGGGTATTTTCCCCCACTTGTCAAAGTACACTGTAAATGCTAAAGCACTGAATACATGTAAGGTATTGTTATTAATAACAGCATTTACAGTTTACAGTCTACAAGGCAGCATACAGAGTACTCCAGCAACAGAAACGTTTTCAATGGTTTTATGAGATCTTGTGAGAAAGACAGTAAGATGCTTGGGAGAAGTATTGTCTCAGAGTCAGACAGGAAGCATGGGTCCTAGTTCCTATTGGACCACTTAGCTACCCTTAATTTAGCTCTGAGTTCCAAATTTTTTATATACTACACTTTTATTTACTTCATTATTACTTCATTTAATCCTCAAACTCCTATGAATTGGTTTTTATTACAACCATTTAACTCATGAGGAAAGGACGCTGAGACATTGGATAACTTGCGCAGGATATCAGCACTAGTCGGTGGTAGAACCACAATTTGGACCCAGAACTGTCTGATTCCAAAACCTTTATTCTCATTGGCACACTTTTAATTGATAGGATCAAATGCTGCTCAAAAAGCTGCTGGAGAAGAAAGAGGTTCTGAATTAAGTGGAGAAATACAGCAACGGATGGGAGTTTGCACCCAACAACCTTCAAGATTGTGGCTCATTCTAGATCCAGTCTGTGAGTCTATGATATAAGAAGGTTGCCCGTGTCCACAGTAACAAACTGGGGAGAGAAGAAAAGGAACCGAGAGGAATGACAAAGCAAAGGCTTCCAATCAGTTCCTTTCAGTATTCTGTTATGTTTAATTCTGCTCTTGCCCCACCCACTTCAGGCTCCAGGCTTCAACCTTCCGCTTGGCTGCCTTCCGGAAGTACAGCACCCAATACTTGCATACTCCTCACTTAAAGAAAAAAAATTAGTGTGTACTGCAAGCGGGGGAAAAAGTCCTTAAAATGTCAAAAGTATTCAACTCTAGTGTAATCTAAAATATGTGAATTCAGGAAGTGTCAATAATAAAATATGAGTGAAAACATCTTTATTTAAAACATTGTACATTAATGCCAATTCAAGCATGATATATTGAGCATTTCTTGGAATATGGTTTGGGATTTGAGAGGCACAAAGGTACCAGCAGGATGGCTTTGGTATAGTTATAAATATAAATAGGAGTAAAATAACAGTTGCATCTTCATTTATAATGAAATCGATATTATGTCCGCAAAGCTATGGAGGAGAATGGATGCCAAAATCTGTCTTTCGTTAACATATGCCTTAAGTGACAGGGAACAGTGTTGAAGACAAAATTTCTTTTTCCTCTGAGTATGAATCAGCAACATGCAGTAACTAGCAAGTAATAATAGTTCTGCTGTGAGTGCCTCCAGAGGGTAAGAAAAACAGCATCAAACTGAAAAAGCAAGTGCACCTGCAGGAGGGGCCCAGGAGGCTGCAGAGCACGGCTCCCTCGAGCACCGTCCTGAAATGTCTGAGCACAGTGACCCCGACCCTAGCAAGCCAGGTTGGCATGAAATGGATGGAGCACATTAAAGCCTCCAGATGGTCAAAGACAGCCAACCCTCAGCTGCCTCTGGAGCTCGTCAGAGGCAAGCTGCAAGGTACTGCTACTTGTCCAAAAGTCTAAAACAGCTGCTTGGATTCTACAGTGCGTGTGGTTTCACAATCACTTAACCTTTAGTATGGAACAGCGAGAAGCAAGTAATTAACATTTGCGGGGGAAGAAAAATATTTTTTTCCTCTACCCTTCTAGGTTCTTGGCTAAGATACTCCTGTAATAACAAGATAGATTAATGGAGAAAAACAAAAGCTTAATAACATATATACCTCCTGTATACAAAGAAAAGACCCCAGGAAAACTGAGTAACTGCAAAATGGCTGAAGCCATCACCTTACCTTCCATCTCCAGCTAACGATGAAAGAAGATGTTGGAGTTGGGGAACCAGTTGTGGGAGGTGACCCAGAAAACCACAGTAAACAAGGGTAAGGTTATGCAGACTGAAGTCCTTGCCTTCTTCATTGATGAGAGTTTCTAGAGATTTAGGCTCATCCTCCTCTTGGTACAGAGAGGGAGATACTTTACAAAGGGAGATTTCCCTTATATATGTAAATGTCTCTTAAGGGTAACTACTACTCAGTGTACAGAGCTTTCCCTATGTCTGCTGTTTCTTAAAAATAATCAGCCTAAAATAATCCTTATGCCAAAGAGGCATGTTTCCGGGGGACAAATTCTGCTCCCCTTCACATGACATAAGGAGAAAAACAATCAACACTTTAAGAGCATCAGGACTTCATATAGTTAACAAATAGCATCCACTGAGCTGGGTCCTTGGTGTCCTAATGATTTGCATCTTTTATCTTTGCGTTTCTCCAGCAGACAGGCACTACGTAGAGCCCGGGTCCCAGAAAATACATGCTTTTCTATTAGTTGTTACCTCCCAAGTTAGGTGAGCCATTGATTTCCTCCTAAGAAGCTCTAAGCATCATCTCTCCCACGTGGGCCGATGTTGTTTTGGTTTAGGAAAAGTATGAGTTGCGTTATGCTTATACAAAGTCTTGGGCAGCTTTCAACCCATTGATCCTTTCTGCGACACCACCTAGTTCATTGCAGAAAAGACAGAAGTTAATTTTGTTCTCAGTTAATCTTCATATATTGATTATTGGTTGTTTCCCCAAAAATGCTGGGGCACAGCAATGACCCTGTGGGTCTTAAAGACTTTTTCATTGGGTAAAAGTGCTAAAATTGTGATTCCTAAAATTAATGAGATACTGTTGAGTCAATTGTATTAGTTGTGTGTTTTTTTGTTGTTTTTTTTAAAAACCGTCATGTACTTAACATAAGCAACACTATTTAATTGCTGCCTCATTTCTCTCACCTCTGGCCTCCCAAGAGTAACTTGTCTTTCTCCTGAGGCTGTCCTGCTGAGCAGAATGTTTAGCGAAAAGAATGGAATAGCTCTCCATACATCTTTAGTTATGCTCCACGCCCTCAGGTGAGCTGAGACAGTGTCCCCTCAAGCAGCATTTGGAACTCAAATCACTTGAAAGAGAATGGCTGAAATTGCCAGCATCACATGCTGCATTGAAGCAAGGAAATTTCTGTCTCCAAGGATAATTGCTTTTCTCGTTGCTCATACTTCTTCCTTCATAGCCCTCATTTATTTTAAAGCATGTATTCCACTTTGACTCTCTAGAAGATATGTTTCAAGGTTTTTTAAAAACCCAAATGAAAGATGAAATGCAGGATCCAGAAAAGTATTTATTCTATTTCTCCTTTCCACGAATGTATTCTTAATCAACCAATCTTTCTGAGCATCACTCCATTTGCAGCTTTGTTTCCTAATAGAACACTTGGGCTCTGGAGATTAGTGAAACAAAGCTTCATTATAACCGTCCTTGTTTTACTCTCATTTCTTATGTGCTTCTCTTTCTAACTCACTCTCCAGGTGCTTCTTTCTGTTGCCAAATAGTGCAAGGAAATACTTTTGCAGATCTTTTGTTTACTTTAGAAAAAAAAAGCACTGATCTAGCCTTTCCCATTCAGGAGTGCTGCTCATTTCCTGACTGGCCTTTAAAATTTGGCTCAGTAGCAACTTGGGGATTTGTTTTCTATCCAGAGTGAAAGGAGCTGGGTGCCCAGCAGCCCCATGCTGGAATGAGAATTAAGTTCTGCTCATTGCCTGGATAAGCAAGCTGACGCTTTCCTCGTAAATCCCCCCCGCCCCCCATTCCTCAAAGTTTTAATGTATAGTCGTTTAGCTTTGACTTTTTAAAAGATATTTTAATAGGGTTGTTTCTCCTCCAAGTGAGCGCAGAAGCTGATCTTGTGCACAGGGAAACACGCAAGAATAATGAATTCCCTGTTTGCCATTTTTCACCTACAATACGACGTGCAGGGCTCACTCCTACTCCAATTCCATTGCCAGTCGCCTTGTCTGGTACAGGATGGGCTGGGACACCGAAGGAATGTGGCTTGGGCTACCTCACGTTGCAGGTCCCCAAGACTGCCGAGTTAATGAAGTCTGGGTTATTACTCAGTTGAGCATGTTCTTATTTCATGTAAGTTTTGTAAATCCTTGGTGCTTTCGTCCCTTTGGCACATTTACATTAAATTGTATTCTAGTTACGCAACGGTATCTATACTACAATTATGTTTATATATGAATATAAGCTACTCGTGGTTCATCCTACCTTGGGGAATTTATTCATAATTTGTTATGAGGTCAGTAAATTTCCAAAGAGACAGGCTTTCTAAACATAGAGCCTATAATTTTATGTATTACTGCATTTTTACATTAAAAGATGTTTGGACTAGGAAAATTGAATGATAAAAATAGAAAACACTAACTGACAAACAACCAAGTCAGGAGTGGGTGTTGTCTTTCTTTAAGGCCTTAATCTGTAATATAAAGTACTGTGGCGAATAAAATACCTTATTTGGGGGAGAGGAGGTGCAGACAAAGGCAAAGCTATTGGCACAGACAAGGCCCAAATGCAAAGTGTGCAATCGAGTGAAAGCTTGAACTGCTTGCCACACAACAGCCAATAATTTGAGTGACAAGGAGTTGGGGCAAGGAAAGCGACGTTATTCGGAAAGCCCGCAAGCTGAGAAGATGGCGGACGAGCGTCCTAAAAAGTCCATCTTGAGAAAGTACAGAATTCAGGCTTCTTTTACATCAAGGGAAGGGGCAACAGGAGAGGTTGAGATCAGGAGGTGACAGATGACCGCAGACACCTGGACGTCAACAAGGGTCCAAAGTGGATGGTGAAACTTCTTTTCTTTTGGTCAACAAACTCTGGTTGCTGTGGTCCCAGTCACGATGTCCGAATTAATCTTTTGATAAACAATCATTATTTTTGTACATACCTTCCTTATCACCTGGGAGGTAATTTCAAGTAGGGAGATTGTTTCAGTAATTAATAGGCTTCAGGTTAGATTCCTTTAATGATTAGCATATCTATGTGCAAAACTGAGTAGAAGTTAAGCGGACATGTTATGGAAACTGAGGCGGTTCAAGCAAGATGGAGTCAGAAAGACTGATTATTTTATTCTATTACAAGTGTACCATGTCAGTATGGTGACAAAGAATCCAGGGTCAATCATTCCTCTAAAGCTCAGATAGGCACAGACGGGCGCCACTAGGAAAGGCTACCAGCAGAAGCTAGCCACACTCTGGCTTAGAAAAACTAGGCAGTGTTCACGGGCAGATTAGCCAAACACTGCTCCAGTGACCCAAAGAAAAATGCAAGGTCAGAGAAGATTGTAGCAAGAGTGACTTGTAACTGAATCTCAGAGAACTGGACTGTAAGCTTAAATGCCCCTTGGCCTAGCTCAGGAAGAGCCAAAGTGCCCTCCCTAACTGAGCCTTTGGAACAGAAAGGCTGCACATGCCGAGAGCTTTCTTTTCTGCTCACCTGAGTTATACAACAGAAATGGCTAGTAAGACATTTTGTTCTTGATACTTCTTAGGAGAGCAAAGACTCACCTTTATATGATACTTCCTTTTGATTCCAGAGCCTTGTGTTTGTTTTCTACCGTGATATGTCACA
This sequence comes from Rhinolophus sinicus, assembly GCF_057876585.1. Lineage (NCBI taxonomy): Eukaryota > Metazoa > Chordata > Mammalia > Chiroptera > Rhinolophidae > Rhinolophus > Rhinolophus sinicus. The sequence goes on along the minus strand of NC_142517.1, from coordinate 160,380,674 downwards.
AAGTATGAGTTTATTGCTCTTCAAAAACCTGAAAAGATGGGGCACAGCTTTAGGAGGGGTGCAGGTGGAAGGGGACACTGACCAAGCCAGAAGATCACCCTCATTCCCCAGTGTGAAAGAGGAAGGTCTAGCTCCTATTTTGCAAAACAGAACAGATTAAGTTATTGGTATAATGGAGTCACCAAGTCACTGAAGATCTGCTGCCCCTCTGCAAGGAAATAAATGGAGGGCAAGTGAAGAATATAGTCCAGAATAGCCTATGAGACAAGACCGCAATGTGCAATCACTGCCATCTGGTGAGGTGTGAGAGGCCTAGTAAATAACAGTCCTATGTTTCTTGCTCAAGTTTTAAACCAGCTGAGAGAAACTAAGGTGTCAACTGATGAAGATTAAAATGTGTGTTTACTGATAAAGCTGATACTGGAGAAAATGGCTCAGGGTATGTGGAAACAATTGCCATCCTGGTACCGAACCCAAGAATCAAGACCCATAGCTGAATAGGCCCATGACTCTACTCATAGGAGGCTGCCCCTGTACAGCTTTTTACAGAATAGCTGCATCCCAAAGAGACTGAAGGAGAACTAGGTTAAACATGCCTAATTCACCTCTCAAATTCACTTATTAGATAAGTCACTTCACCTCTCCCAGGAATGAGTAGGGCAGGTCTAAAGACCAGGTGCTGTCCCTCCACATGGCGGGAAACAGGAGTGGGAATTACCTAAATCTTTTATAAGTGCTGGGTAAAGCATACCCCACATATACTGAAGCTACAACAATGAGGAAAGGGACAAAATAATTTGTCCCTTTGTCACTTGCTGAATTGTCTGCTCTGAGAGATACACAGTCAGTGGTTCTTCAGCATTTACCTATGTGTGTGGCAGCTTCCCTGCTCTGTAAGCATCTGCCTCAGTGATGAATGGAACCTGCAGGGTATGTGTGGACACATGTACATGGTTAGAATACTGGGAACTGCAAACAAAATGAATTTTCAACGTTATAACCAGTGACTTATTCTGGGAACTGTACTACACTTCAATCTTTACTAGACTGCTAAATAAATGGCCAGGAAGCCTAGCAACTCTGCTAAACACCATTTCTACATTAACTCATGTGGGAGTCCCGAACAACTCACCCCAAGATGTGCCTCTGTGGTAGCAGATTGTTTTGAGCTAAAGGCAACTTGAGCTGCAGGCTCAGGAGAAACTCCTGCCCCCTCCCCTTAACTACCTAGGAGAATTTGAATTAGAGGCCTTGCCCATAAGAGATTATCAGAGATAACTTCTTTTGACCTATCTTTAGGGCAGGGCAAACTTCTGTTTACTAAAGTTCTGCTCTTCTTATCATCCTGCAATGACCTTTTGAAGCCCCCAAGGTGCATTACCTCATCCCTAGCTCGGAATGTCTTACATACCCATGTTCTCTTTCTGTTTCTGAAACTCTCTTTCATGTGGGGGTCTCTGACTCTCTCATGTATGTGGAGTTCCCATACAGATGTATGTATTAAATTTGGTTATTTTCTCTTGCTAATCTGTCTCATGTACTTTTGGTTATTAGACCAGCCAGAAGAACCTGGAGGGTAGAGGAAAGTTTGTTCCTCCCCCGCACTCGCAGAATGAATAGCTGACTCTAGACCAGTGCTTCTCAAACTATCTCTGAGGTGAAAGGAGAGTTGTTGCTTTTCGTTTTGTTTTGCCCATTTCCAACCTGTCACAGACCAATACTTTTGGAAAACACAATAAAGATTAATTTCTCTGGGGGAAAAAAAATGTACTCTAGTTCCTGGCATTGTGTTTCCTGGTCTCTGCCCCACAATCTCATTACCTCCCAGCCAGCCAGCGCATACCAGCTACACATCAGGCACTACTCTAGGTTTTGGGAAGGAAGAGATGAACAGGAAAAGGTAAGACAGACAATATACAAGTCCAAGGGTTTTATTAGATTCAACCAATATAAATGTACTCAGTGTCTTTACTTACCTATCAGACTGGGAATGAAACAGTCCATAGACCAGCACCTGCCCACAGCCCACACCTTGAGCTGCTCTACTCTCTAGACCATAGGGAGACTGAAAACACATAAAAATTCATAGCTTTTGTCCTGCTTTGCCTTTTGAACCCTGTGGTCTCTCTGCACTTCAGGATGTACAGTGCTAAGACCTGGGCTCTTGCACCTAGAAAAGATTTGGTCCAGTGCTCGGTGCTTCTCCCTGGTATCCTTTTCATGCAATTGGCTGCATTAAGCACATGAAACGCCTCACCACGGAGCTCTCACCAGGACTCCTGGTGGTTATTGTTCCCTTTATTTGTTCACTTTTAAAATTTTGACTTTTTGTGAATATGTGAATAAGTACAAAATAGTTTCTATGCTGACTTACAATGGAAAGGGACACGATTCTATTATTTTGGTAAGTCAAAACTTGTGATTTTCCCCCCACTGAGTGGTATTTTAAAGGTTGGGTAGATGCCAAATTCAAAGAACATGGAGAACTTGAGGAAAGGCCAGAGCCAGACAAACGATTATTAATAGTTTGTTTCTAAGGGCCATAATTAGAGGCTGCAGAAAATGGGTTCATTTACCTAGAAGAGCACACTAGAAGATGAGAATGATAGTTCCCAGGTAGAAAATGGTAAAAAAAAAAAAAAAATGGTTCTCAGAGAAGAAACGTGGGACCCATTTGGATATATGTCCTAGATTCACTAATGCTGATTGTGTGACCTTAAGCAAGACACTGAATATCTCTGAGCCTTAGCATCCTCAACTGTAAACTGGAAATGATATTCTTATCTGAAGATTGTCGCAAGGACTAAATATAATGCACACCAAGTGCAAGGCATGATGTGTGGAGGTGATTGGTGCTTAATAAGTGGTCACTAATATCATTACTAATAGATTTTTCTTTTTACAAAGCATGGTGATTAAGTCTTCATCTCTTTTGAAGAGAGGAGGAGAAATGGACTTTTCCTGCAATATTGACTATTTAAACTTACAATAAGTAACTGCTCCTAACTATGAAGACTTGAGTTTTCTTATTTCAGAAAGCTACTGCAGTTTCCTTGGCTTATGTTCAAGTCAGTTCAAACATTTATTAAGCATCTACTATGTACCAGAAAATGTGCTGGACATAGAATATTGGAATGAGTAAGACTTGGCCCTTGCTTTTTAGATGCCTGCAACTTAGAGTGGATGCCCATTTGGCATCCACTGAGATGTAGTATCTCCCACTGAAATCTATTGACTCCAGCTGTCTAGCAACATTTGACTACATAGTCAACCCAACCCCGTCACATCAATTGGCATCTTCATTGCTAGACCTTTTTCAAGGTCCTTCACGAATAAATCTGGTCATGTGCTACCTAGCAGAAGCCAAACAAAGCACGTGAAACAAGTCCTCAAGTTGTAGTCTTTGTACCACATACCCTCTGGTGTTCAAGGTCGCTTTTAAAAATGCTGCTCACACCTCTACACGTACCACCTCCTGTCACAGCATTTAGGGCTGCCACCCACAGTACCTCACAGCACCATTCAGCATAACCACAACCCATCCAAACAGTCACAGTTGAAATGAGATTTGGGCTGCCTTCAAGAAATGTGCAAGACTCCTCCTTATAATGCCACGAGGTCCCAGCCCATGCATCATCAGCCTATGTATGTTTTAAGGCTGAATCAGATTCAGCCTTAAAAAGGAAGGACATTATGACACATGCTACAACATGGATGAACCTTGAGGACATCACACTAAATGAAATAAGCCAATCACAAAAAAACAAGTATGAGTCCACTTATTTGAAGTACCTAGAACAGTCAAATTCATAGAGACAGAAAGTTGAATGGCGGTTGCCAGGGGCTGGAGGACAGGCAGAATGGGAAGTTATTGTTTAACAGGTACAGAGTTTTCATTTTGCAAGATGAAACACAGTTCTGTGAATGGATGGTGGTGATGGTAGCACCACAATGCGAATGAATGAATGTACTTAATGCCACTGAGCTATACACTAAAAATGGTCAAGATGGTAAATGTTATGTTAGGTGTATTTTACCATAATTAAAAGAAAAAACCTAGCCCTTATGTTCAACCTGACCTTCCAAAATCCTGAACTTGCTGCCTTGTATCTCTAGCTCTCTGCCCTTCCCGCCCACTTTCTATACACACTATGCTGTGTCCCTCCATTCCTCACTCCACCCAGCTAGCCCATTTGCACTCAGCGTACCACTTTGCATACTCTCATCTGCCAGCCCTAGGAGAGACAGCTTAAGTCCAAGAGCTCCCAGGCTCCTATCACACAGTACCGTCTTATAAACCCCCACCCCTGGGGTAAGTATGGATCATCAAAACCCTTTACCAAGCAAACCTGGAAATTTTCAACCCTTCCATCAACTCTTATGTTTGGGAGTGATGGGTAAGTGGAGAGGGCCTGAAGCGAAGGTATTACACTTGACTCTCCCACGCAGTGTGCTGGCAAAATAGAAAATAACCCTAGCATTTGTTGAGGGCCTTAGTTGGTTTGGAATGTTTGGAACCATATTTTTTTCCAGCTCTCCAGCCCCCTGCCTTGTGACCAAAGTATTCATTTACCTTTTTCTGATCTTGCATCTCCCTTCAGAGTTCATACTCATCTTACCTATTACCTCGGCTTCTGTGCTATTTCAATCCAAATGTCCCCTCCAATTGCTACCTTAAGCTTGGTCCTAGGGGGTGTCACTCCCAGCAGACTCTTCTGAACAAATATGACATAACGGGAAGTCACATAAAGCAAACCTGTGAGGTAGGAGGCAAGAAAGGTTCATGCTACCAATTCCAGTATTTCCTTAACTTTCAAAAATATTGAGATTAAGTAACCTAGTTAAAAGATTTGGCTGTATAAAAGAGGCTTACACATGCTTTCTGTTTTGCTCTTTTCTATAAAAAAAATTCATTGTTTTGTTAGTTGTTTATTCTATTCTGGAATTAACCACCTATCTTAATTTCCATAGATCCCTTCTGTTCTCGAAGGTGGTTTGCAGGCTAGAAGCATCAGCATCATCCAGGGAAGTTGTTAGAAATTCAGAATCACAGGTCCTACCCCAGACTTATCAAATCAGGATCTGCATTTTTAACAAGGTCCCCCTGTAACTCATATGCACATTAAAACTAGAACAGTTCTAGAAAGTTTTTAATTGCTCTCATTGGAGCAGTGGGTCTCTACCTGTGCTGTTCATTAGAAGCAGCTGGGAAGCTCTGACGGCATCCCAGGCCTACCACCAGATTCCGAGTTCATCCGCAGGAGCAGTGGGCATTGGTATGTGTTTGTTTTTTATTCTCGGAGATTTTGATGTGTAGCCAGGGTGGAGAACCACTGAGTAAGCGTGTGACTTAAAGGAAAATATCACAGAGAATTCCATGAATTTTGAACTGGTTTAGAGTTGCAAAAAGCAGAGTCAGATCGTTAAATTTAAATAGGCTTCTTAACCTAAATACATGAGTATTAACTGGAAACTGCAGATTTAATGTAATAAGCGATTCCTCCTTAAAAGTCGTCCTCTTTTATTCCTCATTTTTTCTCTTATTTTCTGTGTCCTCAGTTCTTAGAGTGTGTGCCAACAGCTCCCTTCTAGTAAATGGCATCCGGGGCTATGCACCCAGGCCGGTGAGAGGACCGTGTTCCTGTGCCAGGGCTGCTTCCTGCTGCCACCGACGGATCAGGTACAGGGTATGGGGGGAGCTGCCATCACGGTCACTTTGGCTGCTGGTGCGGTTTAGTTTGTGGGGGCTAAAAAATAGAATACTTTTCCTCCCACCTCCTAAATTCCTCTAGCTAGGCTGATGAATTAGCAGAGACAGATTAACAGGAGGAAATAAAATTTTACTATGCGTGCATGGGGAATTCACATAATCATGAAAATTCCAAAGACAGTGAGGTAAAATTGGGTATATTTGTCATTTTGGACGAAGGAGTAAAGAGGAGGTGGGCAGTGATGGGATTTCAAAGGAAGAAGGCAATTTACAGGCAATTGAGGAAGAGTGAATATACATGGCAGTCAGAGCCTTGCTTCAGTGGGACACAGCGGGTGATCTGGCTACCAGACCTCTGCTAGAGCCCTCCCACACGGCATACTCAATTAAAATTCCGCTAAGGAGCATATCCTAAGGTTTCCTTCCTGAAGCAGGCTTTTCCATCTGAATCTCTTAGGCAGGAAAGGGGGGAAGGGTCCAAGGTTCTTCTGTGTCTTTTGTTTCTTAATCACCAGCTTAAAATCAGTATCCCAAAAGGCACTTCACGGTGGCAAAACTTTGGTCCCCTTCAGGTTGACGCCCCCAGAGACTCACTGTGGTAAAGCCACTCTGCCCAGTAGTGGCCTCAAGTTGCCCTTTAACACACTCCTTGCAAATCAGCCTCGTGGGTGGGCTTGACGTAAGGCCGCCCCCCTCCCCACCCCCAAAAAGAAAAAAATTTGGGACAACTTTGGTCTCCTCACACCAATGTGCAAATTCCAAAAGTTCTTTAGCCTCTTCCCTTGTTTTCTGTTTTCATCTGTCCTTTCAGAGAGCCCAGCCAGAATCTATCAAAATCTAATGGGTTGAAGAGTTAGAATTTCACCTGCCAGGTAGATCTCACTTTTCCTGAAGACATGCTCTTCTTTTGTGGTCACAGTGAGTAGATGAGGGCCCTCTGCAAGGCTTATAGAAACATGTATTCATCCATAGTCTACATTTCTAGCCCAGAAACTAGTTTTTAAGAGGTATAAATAGACTTTTTTTAGTCAGTGTTAGAAAACATTGTTTTAAAATGCTTGCAAGTGAAATTCGATTTAATTGATTTATCAAATCTTAACTGAGTTCCTGCTGTTAACATCACAAGAAAACGGCTAACAGCTTTCTCATTGTTATTGAAATATACATCTTCTTTATATAAATATTTTGACATTTTTTGAAATGCCAAAAATATGCATGATGTGTACTATTCAGTTAAGAATTAGGGCTCTTGTTTTGGCATAAAGCTTATTTCAAATGGTGAAAGGAGGCAATTGCTAATGCAGATAAAAAAGTAGAATTGGGCTAACACAGTCGTTTTTATTGCTATGATATATTTCAAGATAGGGTTCTGACAACTTAATTTCTCTGCAACGAATATACCCTAAATGATTGTGAGTTGTTTTTGGGTCATGATTTCTGGCTCCTAATTAAATATGTGTCATTGAGCAAGTCAAACATTTTCTGCCTCAGAGTATCTATTTGTAAAATTAGGAAATCGTACCAAGAATCCAATAAGATCCCTTCCTGCTCTAAAAATCAATGATTCTATGAATTCACAGCTAAGTTATGTATTACCAAAAGGCAAAAACAGCATCAGCATATTCTTTTTTCTAACTCCTGGTTTTGCCACCATATGGAAGACAACAGAAATAAAGACAATTAAAAATAGAAAAACATGGTTGTCTACACCAGCAGCCACGCCTTCCAAGGGTCCTCGACACTCTGCAGATCTGAACGCAGGAGGATGGCATGGCCTTGGCACACTGCAAACCGGGCCACGGCCTCATCAAGGTCAGTGGACGGCCCCTGGAGATGATGGAGCAGCACTTGCTGCAGTACAAGCCACTGAAACCTGCTCTGCTTCTGGGCAAGGAGTGATTTGCCAGTGTGGACATCCACGTCCACGCGAAGGGTGGTAGTCATGTGGCTCAGATTTAGGCAACCTGTCAGTCCACATCCAAAGCCCTGGCGGCCTATTACCAGAAATTCGTGGATGAGGCTGCTAGGAAGGAGATCAAAGATCGTCCTTCAGTATGACCGGACCCTGCTGGTAGGTGAGCCTCATTCCTGCAAATCCAAAATGTGTGGGGGTCCTGGTCCAGAAATCCTACGGATAAACCTGTCAGGGTTCACCTTTATAATAAACAGTGGTCGTGGGACTTAAGATTAAAAAAAGAAAGAAAGAAAAAATGGACTTAAGATTGTGCCATCCTAATACCTCAAGTGTTTTCATTTTATGTTTCATTTTGATCCTTAATTATATGTACACATAATTTTACATAAGTGAACCATAAAACACATAAAATTTTATATTTGGCTCATTTCACTTGACTTCATTTAACATTTTAATATTACTGTTATCACTCATAATTATGGTTTAAATGGCTACGTAATATTTCATTGATGTACCATAGTTTAAGAATTTCCTATATTTGGAAATTTAGATTGCTTTCAATATTCGACAACATAAAGAATACTGCAGCAAACTTTTTATTCATGAAACTCTTATTTTGAATAACTTTCTTAAAATAAATTCTAGGGGTGTGATTACTGAGTTCAAGGGAGCCGCTCTATGGTTGTTGGTGAGTATTGATAAACAGCTTTCCTAAAAAGTTTACACTGATTTACCTTGTTGCCAGGATATCTGAGAATGACACTTTAACTACAGCCTCACTAAAGGTGTAGTATGAAATGCTACTTAATGTCTTAATGCCCATTTCTTTGATTACTGGCAATCTTGAACATTTTGTCTTTTATGAATGCATTTTCTCTTCTGTGAATTGTCTTGTTGTGCTCATTTCCGTCTATCTGGGTGGGCAACCATGGGTGAGTCGCGTAACCTCTCCATGACTCCTTTTTCTCCTCTGTAAACAGAATAATAATACCCATCTATAAAGTTATTGTAAGGATTAAATAGATTTCTAAATGTAGAGCATATAGACTAGTATCTGATACAGGGAGAACCTTCCAAAAAATGTTAAAATTAGAGTTAGTAGTAGCATTGGTATTAGTTACCTAATAGGATATTAGTGATTTTCTTTATGATTTATATGTTTTCTTCTAGTGCTTGTATAAATGCATACATATCTTTGATTAACTTATAAGAGCTCTTTATATAACATAGATGTGACTTTTTTGGTCTGCTGGATTTGGTATTTTACCCAGTTTGTTATTTTCATTTCTATATTAGTTTTGCATATGTATGTGTGTACCCACGCACACAGGAGCATATGCGTACGTATTTTCTCACAAGTCCAGAAACACGGTGTCTATGCCAAAGGGGGGGCAGCTCACAAAGATGTTGATTGCAGACAGTGCTCAGAATGGCGTGCCCAGCTCTGCTGAAGAAGTGTTCAACCAAGTCATTTAGAAAAACAACAAAAAAAAAACCAAAAGCAAAATCAAACTACACGCATACAGTCACTTACAAAAACAAAAACAAACCATGTACACACACACATGCACACGCACGCATTTCAAACAAAACTGTGGATGTTTTAAACCAGAGAGACGAAAGAAAGCCATGGAAATTTCTCTTTAAGAGTAATTGATTCTTTGTATGCAATCATTGCCTGATTCCTAGCATACAGAGGTCTAACTTTGACCATGCAGAGAAAGAACCAAAAGGTGGCATCAATAAATTGCCTATGGGAGTAAAAGAACCCATAGAGTTCACAACATCATGGACGGAAGAATCCTCAAGGAGGGAATGAAGCGCAGCTCAGAGGGCAATTAGCAGTGTTCAAGACCAAAGTTAATCATCATCCAGTGAATGAAAGGATAAAGAGCAATACAAAAAATAACAATATGTGTAATGAGAGGAACGGAAGAAGGCCGCGACCCAGATGAGGATTGGAAACTATTTAAACTGGATACTACAGTATGTGTTTTGGCTCTGAGAAAACAGAAATTGAACTTTTGAGTAGTAATCAAGGACTTGGTCTCAAAGTATTTGCAAATAGTGCTGGTATGGAGAACAGATGCTGACATAATTGCCAATGGGAATTGCAATGCGATAGTTGGAGTGAGAGACTGAAAGAAACCACAGGGAATTTTTGTGGAAAGCTTGGCATTGAAAATGATTTATGGTTGATTTAAGAAGGAGACAAGGAAAATAAGTGTATACAGTGTATACCATCTGACGTTGTAGACAAAGGATGTAAACAGCCATAGCTCTCCAACCTCTTGGAAATCAGAGCTGTGCTCATACAGAAAGGCGCCAGAATGTTTGCCTGAGTTAAGTGCATACTTCTTTTTTAGGATCTAAGAATAGTTATCCTCCTTTCCTCTCTCATCGCTGTTTGGGTATCCTTAAAAAGCCTCACCAGCTAGTAAGCACTATGGAGTCACTGAAAAGAAATCCGTAGGGTACTTTATTACTTTCTAAGGATCAGAGGAATCTTGCATGAGGCCGTCAGCTTGAAAGGTGGCTGTTCTGTTTTGTTATTGTTATATGTGTGAAACACTTTTATGCTAGAAAACAGAAGTTGGGGGATTCAGGAAAGTCAGGTGAGTCTTCCAAAAATCTCTAATGGAGTAGGTTGAGAAGTTGAGGCAAGAAAGATGTGCCCATTCCTTAATGTCACGTAAGTTATATCCTCCCTTCAGTGGGCAGAGAACCAGCAGTGCCTCTCAGACAGGAAATAAGACCTTCTTGAGTTGTCCTTTAGGGAGTCTTCATTTTGGAATGGGAAAAGACAGACATATTTGGCTAAAGGCCGCAGGATTTTCCTACGCGACACAGACTTGGGCGAATGTTGACGTTGGCCGTAAGTCCTCAGACCCACTAGAACAGTGAAGCTCATGTAATGACAAGAAATGAAAAGCAACAACAACAACAAAAGAAGCATCTCCAAAAGTTAGGAACAATGAGTTTTAATATCTGTCCAGTGACCATGCGTATTGAACAGCAAAAGAAACAGATGAGGTGAAGAAAATAAAACTGGCCTCTGTGCCCAGAAACTGAGCCAACTAAGCCAATCAGTGGCCAGATTTATGTTACCTTAGGAGAATGGATCCAGGTTCTCTCAACGTGTCCGTTTATAGGCGTTCTCCTCACACACGTATCTCACCAGCACCCTCCCGTTATTTCCTAGTTGAGTTTCATTTTAAAACTTGTCATCCCAGAGCCTGTGCTAAGACTGCAGAGATCTAGCCACACCTGGCCCAGAATAACTAGGGAGATCCAAGTGCACCCTAGATGGTCAGCATGTCCATCTTGGATATAGAATCAGAGAAGAGCGAATGTAGCCAGGCAAGATGGAAAGGTGAGGATTCCCTATCTGCATTGCCCTCTCCCCACTTGTGTTTTCTTGGCAGAATCCTAATCAGCATTCAGGAGCCACTCAAATGTTGCCTATTATCTCCTATCGCTAAATCCCAGGGGTAGAAAAAGCTCTAGTTCCATGGTATCTTGTACATAGCACTAATTATGCATTTACTAGGTATGTTGTTTTGTGATGGTCTGCTTGTCCAACTTTCTTACTGGACCATCAATTCCATGATGGTAGGGACAGTGTCTTTCATCTCTATCTCTCCAGCCCTAAAACAGTATCTAGAACTGCACAGTCCAGTAGAAAAGCCACCCGCTACATGTGGCCATTGAGCATTTGCAGTGTGGCTAGCTCAGACTGAGATGTGCTACAGTGTAAAATACATGTCATATTTTGATATGTGAATAAGAATGTAATATCTCATTAACACATTTTTATATTGATTGAACATTAAAATGATAATATTTTGGATGAGTTAAAAAATACTATTATAATTAATTTTATCTCTTTCTTTTTACCACTAGAAAGTTTTAAATTAGATATGTGACTCCCATTATATTTTTATCGGACAGAATTGGTCTGGAACATAACAGAGTCTTGTTCAAGTCAGGGTCTTCTTAGCAGGAAAAAGAAGATATACTTGATTTGGATTTTGAAGAGATGTTCATGAAGGGACAACTTACAGAAGTGTGAGCAGGATAAAGAAATCACAAAGGAGGCTGAAGCACCAAGAGACTAGCAACAGAAGGGAGCAGTTAACACTCCGCCAAAAATAAAGGGGAGGGAACAATGTTACGAGAGCTGGTGAGTGCTGGGGGTGCATTTATTGGATCTCCTAACTAGCAGGAGCTCAAGTTATAAAGGGACTCAGTCACAGCCAGAACCATGGAACTGAGCAGGGAGAGGACCCATCTTTGATCTGCTATGCTCCTACTGGCTGTAGGGAACCAAAAGCCTGAGGACAAGGGGTCCTGAATAATGCAGGCCTTAGGGGTCACCTCCCACTTCCCAGGGCACTAAGCGGGGAGAATAGATCAGAGCAGGAAGGGAGCAGGAGATGAATAAGCAGCACAGCGCTCAATTAATGTGTTAAATGAATAAATGAAATAAAACTGACCCATGACGAGAGAATGGAGGACAGTAATACATTTTTTCCCACGTGGGGTCTTTTAGCAGCAGTGCTTTTCAAAAACTGTTCTGGTATGACATTAAGAGTTTAGTGAAATTACTTTAGGGGTTCCACAGACACTTATTTCTTCCTGTGTTTTAAATAGATTATAGATATAGATACAGATATAGATATATAAATATGAAGGTCAGCCAATTAAGTTCATGAACTTTCCACAATGCACTTACATGGTGGAAAGTTTGTGAACTTAATTGTCTGACCTTTCATATAAATATATAGATAGATATAGATAGTTCTGTTTAAAGTACTCTGCTAAAACACAACATGCACACCCAAATGTGTTACATATCGAAATTTTGAACACGTTGGAAACAAGTCACCATCAACTTGTGCTGCCAGGTAAAACTGGTTTTGTGCAAGCCTAAAAATAAGAGTCCCTCTGCCTCTGCTGTACTTTTACTGAGTGTCTTAAATACATCATTAATTAGGGAGGTGTAGGTCTGCATTTGTCTTTTATAAAAAGTCAGGTCTACACATGTCCCCTTACATAAAATTGCACCCGTTAGTATACCACTGTATCACGTGTGCACAGCTCAGTGAAATGCCAGGCAAGGTTCAGGCACGTGTATTTGGCACATATTCCCATGTCTCCTCATGTTCTAGCACTTCTTCTCATATGTCTGTAAACATGATACGTCTCTGTTAAGGAATGTTACAGTTGCAGATATTGTTAGAACTTCAACCTGAATTGCACTCCTGGCCATTGCATCTTCTGCTCCGTACGCCTGGAAGTTTTTCCTTCAGTTCTTGGCAAGGTTGAGATTAGGACGTTCCTCGTCCTTCTTACCCTTTTCTCCTTTAGCGCTCAGCTCAAATGTTTATTCCTCAGGAAAGGTTTCCCTCACCACCTAGTTCCTTAATTAGGTTCTTCTCCCCATCCCCTTATTTTATTGTCATCATAGCACTTATCACAATTTGTAACTGTTTCGTCTAATTGTCTCTTCATTGCTTGTCTGTTCCTTAACAAAAATGTAAACTTTATCATTGCAGGGACTGGATTCCTGCTTAGCGTGGGTTAGAGCTTTACATATATTATCTACTCACGATAACCTTCTGACCCCCTGTTAAAGATAAGGACACGGAGACACAGGGCAGTTAAGTAATCTGGTAACGGTCACATAGCTATTCCATAAGAAAGTCAGGATTCAAACCCAGGAAGTACGGCTCCAGTTCTTTTACTCAATAGGGGCCCAGGCGGGCAGCAGCGTATTTGATGTTAAAGTCTTCACACTCCAGGCCCCAAGTGCCAACAGTACTGGCTAACAGTTATTGAAAGCTTCCTATGGTTCTGTGTTTTGTATGAATTATTATTATCACCACATATGGGATCGGTACTACTAGTATCCCCATTTTACAAATGAGGAAATTGACACCTAGAGAAATTAAGTACCTTTTCAAAGATCGTTACAGCCAAAACTATGGCAGAATAGGAATTTGAACGTAAGCTGCTACCCACGATGCTCTGTGGTCTGCCCAGAATCCTGATTCTGCTGTGCCACCCCTTTCTGTGTCTGCAAACGTGTGTGATGGGACATATATTTCTCACCTCTAATTTGGAAGAATATGGACTTGCTGAGCACATCTGGCCGGAGAGTTGGAGGGCAGGTTTCTGTACTAGATGAGTTCATCCTGAGCGGAAGTCACCCAGAAACCTTGCGTTTATTCTAATCTGTGTCCTTGTACTCTCTCCAAATGGTGTTTTTCTTGGGCCCCCTCCACTGAGGCAGTTTAACACCTTCATTTCCCTGTGGAAAATCTGGGAAGTTCACAGATATGTGGAATTTAAACACCACGTGCCTAAATAACCAGTGGGTCAAAGAAGAAATCAGAAGCTACTTTAAGATGGATGAAAATGAAGATACAACATACCCAAACTGATGGGTCGCAGCTAACGCCTCCTGTATACAGAACACATGTGCATGTTTATTTCTGTCCTCTCCTTCACTTGATTCACTTTCTTATCTGTTCAGTCAACACTCACCGAAGGCTCACTCAGGCCAGGCACTGTGCTGAGGTTTGGAGACACAGGTGACCGGTACACAGGCACAGCCCCCCAGGCATGAGCCAGGAAGACGGAGCACGCAAACTGATTGCAGCAAATGGTTAAGTGCTTACACCAGGATTCTGGTTGGCAGGGTTGGAAGAAGAGTGTTGCTATTTTGGTCTGTTAACACTATCTGATTTTGTCTTTCATTTTACTCTCTTCCAACTTTCTTTTTCTCTTGAGGACTTCCTTTTCTGGCTCTCTCATGTCCCTTTCTTTCTCTACATTTTATTGTTTATACAGCCAATTCCAGATGATCTCTTATGTGGACTTTATATGATTCACATTTGAATCTTGACTACTGGAATCTGGATATTTAATCTTCCCCATGAGGCCCCCACCCTCTGCTCATGAATGCTCAGGGAACTGGGATTAGTTGTAACGTTAGTCTGAGGAACGTGGAATTAGACAGTCACTAGTTCCTTACCACTCCCTAGTCTCTTGCTCTCCACAAAATTTAGGATCTCTTCCAAAGCCACATAGGAATGATTTTTTCTTTTTTTTAATTTTCTGAATTCTCTGCTCCACCTCCATTGGCACAGATATTACAAATAGATGTCTTCTGACTACTTTCCTGCTGTCTCTAGAATTGTGGAATGTTGTTTTGAAATTCTTCTTTGGATTTTTGTATCCAAATTTATATCCTCAATTCCTAGCATACTGTCTGGCACATAATAGATGTCCGATAAAGATATGTGAAAATAAATCCAAAGTAAAAAAAAGAAGGAAAAATCAGTAGATCGTTTTTTTCATGAACAATGTTGGTGTATTTAAACGTAGGGGTTTACGTGTTGGCTTCATCCCGAATTTGTGTGGTGCTCAAGAATAGAGACTAGTCTTTGTTCTCCTCTGTATCCTCCTCTCCCCTGCCTAACACAGGACAGAACAGAACCTTAACCACATTTGTTGAATAAGGAATGAATAGATCTCAGTAAATATCTGTAGTCGATGTGGATGGGGATTTATGTCAATAATGTCATCTTCAGTATTTTTCAGTACGAGGTATAAGCAAGTTCGGTAAATAAACTATAAATAGTATTAGAAGAAAGTGTATAGAGGAAAAGAGATGACACTGGTGTAAGCCCTGTCCTGGAACCCTTCCTTTAAAATGGGTGTGCCCACCTCTGTTTTATTCCCCTCCAGAGAAACTGGAGCCGGACTTTGGAAATGGCTTTGCACGTGAAGTGGGAGTACAAGCGTGTGAACATGTGGCTGTGGGATTTGTGTTAATGTAGTCATTTCCTTCCAAACACTTGAGAAATAGTTTTCTTTTATATTTCCTTTCTATTGCCACTGCCTCTGTGCTTTCTCCTTATTTTACATTTAAATTCTATAAACTGTCCAATTCATGTGGACCTCAATGCATAATAAATGGGCCCAGATCTTATTCTCAATGGAAGCCAGAGCCAGTGTCCCAGCCCTCGGACAGCATAATTACCCCCAAAAACATTGTGGTGTTTTCTGGAAGGGCTTTGATCAGTGTCTATGGAGCCCAGATGTATGTGTTTCACCATTAGACAAGGAAAAAGATTTATGAAACACCTATCTCCTCTTTCCTTGAGAAAAAAATCTCTTTTGCAAGGAGACTTAGGGTGTGAGTACACCCGAACCCTTAAGGGAAATGAAGAAAATTCTGTCAGAAATCTCTGCATGCTAAAATAATATTCACTCAAAATAGGGAAGATTGATTCTTTCCATATGTTCTTATCTTATTTCAATTTAAATTAATTTTGCAGGAGTCGTTAACTGTCTCCTCAAAATTTGCTGGGCTTGCTCTTAACGCTGGCTTTGGCACACCTGCAGCCGATGCATGTCTTTATGGTTAATCTGTGGGAACCAAAATTAATTTCAGTGAAACAGCTAAATGGTCCTCAGGAGTCCTTACTCACATGCCTGGTTAGCATTCACCAGGGGCAGAAAACACAGCCTGACAAGAGTGGTAGAAATGCTTCAAAGGATCTTTTCTAAGTCCTCTCACAATCTATTTTTTTTTCTTCTTCTTTTTTTTTAATTTGCAGGTGCAAAAATTCCATTTGTAATTCTTTAATTCCAAGGGCAATGGGTGTCTTGGGGTCTCAGAATTCAGGACGAGTGGCCAGCTGGGACACAAAATTATGCTTGCAAGTCATGGCAGGTGCAGAAGGAGGGCAAGCAGTTAAATGTTTGGCCTGCTCTCCTTTTCTCTCTTTTTTGTACTTCCTTTTGCTCTTCTAGACGGGTGTACAATTACACGAGCTGAATTTGTTATCTCCCAAAGCTGTGCTGTTGTACATCCAGGAAAAGGACTTGATTACTCAACCCATGTTTCCAGGAGCCTTATTTGGGTCCTTTTGTGCAGCAGAAGCAAAAGTGCTGAGTGCACCCTCTATTTGTTTTGCAGTTTGCCTACTGGGCACATTACTTGCTATCACTCTTGTTTCAATAGATGGTCTTTCCACTGAGGTTTTAGCACGTCTATATTTAGAAAACAATAAAAGATGTATAAGATGGAAAAATTAGTGGAAAGCAAAAGCACACTAAGGAGGAGCGAGAAGGGCAAGAGACAAACACAGATGCTTCTGATGACAGAAGCCACCTCTGGCATTCAGATTTGATTTCTTTCTTACTTTGCCAAGTATGTATTTCACTGTATGATGTGGAGTTATTACGAGTGGAAATGAGAAGAGGATCAATAGCCAAGGAAAACCTGACTCCAGTACTCCATGGCGTCTCAGGGTGAGCTTTGCCAGGGCATGCACCAGACACAGTGTGAGGATTCAGGGACCAGTATGTCACCTGCAAAAGGCATATATGTCTATGTGGCTGTTATGACCACATATGATAGCCTTTGTTGGGGCTTCTCAGCGCATGAGCTGCTGCTGAGGTTGATGACTTCTTTCCCTTCTAAGAGTGGTTTGTATGGCTTTTCTGCAAGCTACTGGCAGAAGCTTAGGTTTGGGGATTCCTGAAATGGATGTAACCAGAATAGGCTCTAGTTTGTCTCCACTCAAATATTGATGCTTTGAAAATATTAACAGGCAAAATACTCAGATTTAAATGGAAGGAAGGAAGGAAGGAAGGAAGGAAGGAAGGAAGGAAGGAAGGAAAGAAGAAGGATAGGAAGCCTGAAAGCAAGCAAGGAATGACGTTGAGATGGGCTGTATATACCTATATAGCTATAAATGCTTCATCGTCCAGTGTATCAGATAATCACAGGTTTATTTGATTGCCTGTGGGCTTGCTATATGTTTGTCTACTTTTACATGGCCTCTTAATGCTGTATAGAGTATTGTGAACATTTACTTATTTTTTTAACTCATTTTACACTATACCTAGCATAGGGCCATACCCAGTTGGGTACTTAACAAATAGATATGAGTCGCCATAGCTACCAACTTATATTAGCAGTAGGATATGCTTAGACATTTTCTTTGGTATGAAAAATAAAATGAATAAGGAGAAAGAAGAAAAAAGTCTATTTGGATGTGTGTGTGTGTGTGTGTGTGTGTGTGTATATTCTGTATTACCTTAAGATGTTTAATTGAACATGTATCCCTTCATCGAAAAGTTCAAGGCTCATAATCATCTGAAGTGATATGATTAGAAGAAAAGCAATTGTGTAAAGAAGTAGCTACTGTCCGGTTGCAGCTGACCAGTTAGACTTCGCCACATGAGTAGCCCTATCTCAAAACATTAGGTTCTGGTGTAATAAGAAGGTGACCCCAAAATGTGCACCCATATATTGGGGGAATATTACCTTTTTCGAGCGTCAGGTTGTCTTTTCATTTCTAGGCAAACATTTTTGGATGTAACTTTCTTAACTGACTCTTTCCAGGCCAGGCTCCCTGGACTTTGATGGGAAAAGAAGTGGGCCACCCCTTGTCTTGGCCTCCTGGCCTTCATGAAGACCAGCCAAGAGAAAGGATGGCTAGGAACCAACTCCTTGAGTTCTAGCCCTGCCTCGGCCAGTCTTATTAGCTGTAGGCAAATTAACTTCATTTTCCTGCACCCCTGTTCTTCATGGTATAAAGAAGTTTACTATTTTCTCTGGATGCCTTAAAAGATTACGTTACAGAGTAGCAGGTGACATTTATGGAAAGAGCAAAGGCTTTCAAGATTTGTTGTCAGGATTCAATACAGTGGCACTGAAATCACCTATTATACAGTAGGGCCTCAATGCTGTGTAAATGCTGTATAACAAATGGAGAAATTCTTTTTCAATGTGTAATGCTTGCTGTCTCAATATGTGAATTAGTACTTTCTCATCTCTCTTCTGTACTGTGGCTTGAAAGTCACATGCCATCACAGAATTATGCCGTTAGAGTTCATCACTTTCCTCCTCTTTACTTCCTTAAAAGGGACTTCATTTATTAAATAAATGCTTTTGGAGTACCTCAAATGCATTAAACACTAGGCTGGCCCTGGGGATATGAAAATACATGAGACTTTCCAGGCCTTACTTAGGATCATCTCAGTAAATACTGGGATTTCATCAGGGTTCTCACTTTCGGAGCTCTTATTCTTCTGGAGTTTATATGAGTTAACTTTATAGAAAGAAAGGAAAACAGCCCTCTCCTTGGCAAGTGGGTTAAGCTAAAGTTTTATTAGAGAGGCTGAAAGTTCCATCTATACGACCCCTGGCAATCTCTCTCTATTCAAGATGAAACAAATGCTAGGAGACCTGCTTCCTGTAACTGTCCCAGAGGTAAGCGTTCAATCGATCAATAGCTTTTGCAACAAGATAAAATCAATCAAGTTATTTATTTACTGTACCCAGTGATGTGACTAGTCTAGTTACAGATATTTCTGTATATAGGATACAAATAAAAGATAGAAGATATTCCAGGAGCTATAGATCAGTATAAGATGTGACACCTGCCCTTAAGGCGGGATGTGGAATATATGTATTAATTTACTCTTTCGTTTATTCAAGAAAAATCTGTTTAGTAACCATGACCTTGAAGCAATTGCACCGAGTACTGGGTCTACAAGTGGGAGAACCAACAAAGTGGGAGAACATTTATTGAGCACTTGCTGTGTACGAGATACTGTCTATCACTTTATTTATATCATCTCAGTTTATTCTCCCATCAACCCTAAAAGAAAAAGCTGTAAGCTTTGATCTCAAAGGGTTAACTGGGGTGTGACAAGACAGAGAACAAGAATACACAGTGTGAGAAGCAATGTGATGAAGGAACAGGCCCACAGCTGGTAAACTCAGTAGGGGAGAGAATGGTGAGCTATCCCCAGAGGGGAGGGGCAGGCTTCACAGAAGCGGTAGCGTTCTAGTTTTTAAGCAGGAATGAGACATGTGAAAGAGATCACTACTAGGTAGGCTAGGGTACAGAAGACCGACAGATAGATAGGGGTTGACAGCACAGATTAAGTGCTGCAGGAACTAGGGAAACTCCAGGCTCTCACAGCACCAAGTTACCCTTCCCTTCCCAAGCATTCACTTAGAGTCGTTGCCTCAACTGACAATATTGAGTTCTCTGAGATAATGACACTGGGACACAGATTTGTAGCCCAGTTGATGGTGCACATGGGGCCTCCTTTATAACTCATTCTGTTTTATGAAGAAAGTAGGTCCCTTCGTTCCAGGCTCTGTTTTAGAGTCGGGAGCTGATCTTTGCACGGATGTCATGCTGGATGGTGATGTGTTCTGTGTTGATGACGTTTAGGAATGAGGAGTGGGAAACAAACTGATTCTCTCCATGTCCCACTATTGGGTTTTGATGGTTTAAAAAAAAAAAGGCCTCCTCGAAGCTTTTCTTCTTTCAAATGGAAGGTATTATAAGATATGAGTTAAACCCTAAGTGGGAAGGCAGATTGACATTAAGTTCAAATCCCAGATCTGCCTCTTATTAGCTGGGTGATCTTGGGCATGAAATCTCTTCCCACAATTTTGGATCACAGGATTGAACCGAACTCTGAGAGGTGGAGATACAGCTCTAAATCTGGAGCTCTCCAAAGCAAAAGTCGGAGGATTCCTTGATCCTTTTAGTCCTTGAATAAACAGGTAAAACTCAGTGATTACATCTGCAGCATTAAAGCCATAAAGAAAGGAAAAGAAGACACAGGCTCGTCTCTGACTCATTTGCTCTCCATTGCTTAATTCAGCAAGCTAAACACCTAATCCTCAAGGAAATGGTTAGGGGTTTTTTCGGTTTGTTTGTTTGTTTGTTGTGTTTTTTTTACAATAAATATTGTATGCAGGCCCCACTGAGTCTTGGAGGTCTATGATTATATTCAGAAAACAGTTTTATTGAAATAGCTGAACTTATAAATATGTAGGAGGCTGGAACTTTAAATCTACAATATTAATAATAGTAATAATAGAATAATTTTGGGGGTGCTTATATGCCAGGTACTATGTTAAGCACTTTATTATAAATGAATACATTTAATCTTACAATCACCCTATGATGTGGGCACAATCATTATCTCTGTTTTAATATAAGGAAATTGAGGCACAGAGAGGGACTGGATTGCTGGGTGGGCAGAACCAGGATTTACCCTCAGGCTGTCTGCTTCAGAACCTGTGCTATGAACACTCTCCAGTTCTATCAGCCAACTTCTTTAAAAATAATTATAATAATAACATTGTATGTGTTCTAATTAGAAAAGTAAGTTATGGTAGGGATTTTTGAAAATAGGGAAAGTGGTAGAGAAGCCAAAAATATTCATATTTTTATCACTCAGGGATACTGTTTATTAATATTTGGGTTTATTAATAATTTCCTTTTGGATATTAAATTATATAATATTCTTTTCAAATAGCATAACACCACATATAACTTTTTAAATTTAATATTAAAATTTGAGCATTTTCCCCATGTTAGTAAATACTTTCATAATCCATAGATTTTAACGGCTGCAAATATTTCAGTTATCTGGAGATACCATAATTTACTTTTAAAGTCCCATAAAGTTGGACCATTAGGCTGTTTCTAGTGTTCCTGAGGCTTCTGTTGGTTTCTTGAGGATTCCTTAGCCTTGTTTTTTCAAGAACTGCCTGGGTTGTTAGAAGAGTGGTTTAATCTTCCATCGAAGGGAATGTGTCCACTACCTCTCTTAGGTAAGAACACTCCGGAGCCATTGAAGACAGGTAAAACTTTTGAAAAGTCTCTTGAATATTGAAATTCTCAATGAGAATCCAGAATTTCGTTCAACTTAAAAAATACTTGTATATTTTTTTTGCTAGTTTTATAAATAAAACTTGTATTTTGTAAAGAAAGCAGAACATACAAAAGAGCAAACAAGAAAAACAAAATCTAAAATCACACCACTGAGCTAGATGAACATCTTTCCACACATTACACTCTCTTGTTACCTGCTTGTTTTACTTAACAGTGTATTATATCCTTTCACAATGTGTACACTTATCAAATCATCATGATGTATACTTTAAATAGCTTATGATTTTGTTTGTCAATTATACTTCAATAAAGATGAAAAAAAAACCCAAAAAAAAAAAAAAAACCCAGACAGGTTCCAAGTGGTAACTGACTTCTTTCCAGCCCCTCTCCAACCTGGAGGCGTGATCCCTTCAGAAAATCACATCTAACTCATTTATTCTTACATAGATATAAAGCATTTTTCCTCCTTATTCATTTTGCCACACCTACCACGGACTAGTTGCTGTACTTTCAGAGAGGTACAAGTGGGCCCCTACCATCAAGGAGTCTGCCTTCTACTTGGGGAAACAAGACTCGTGTTCTTGGGGAAAAGACAAATAAGACAAGGCTATAAAAAAGTGACCCAAGGTGATACTTCCAGGAAAGGTATATGTGGGAATAAGGAAATATCCAGACCATTTTACAAACCCAAGCCCTCATCCCAGCCTATTGTGTCCATTTTTTGCCTCTGTCCCTCTAGCTCAAGTTGGGTGAGAAAGGGCATAGAGGTAGCTGTGTCCATAGATAATCCCCCTAATCAACTGTCTGCCTCTAACTTTTAAGGAAATATGTGTACCTCACCTTCCTAATTTATCCAAAAAGGTGAATCTTATCAAGTTGTATCAGAATCTAAACCTGAGTTTATTTTAAATGGCTGTTTTTGAAATCAGTAAAGACAGGACTTTGAGCTGCTCCAGTTTTCCCAGACAGACTTTATTATATAAAAATGTTATCTATTCCCAGAGGAATTATGAGCCTAGATATCACTATACTAAGGTTATAATAAGTGGTAACAAGAGCAGATGAAGCATAATCATATTGCTTTGTGATCAAAAGAATACTAAAAGAGTGAAAAATGGTTTATTTTGTAAGCTCTCCGAGGGAATAAGCAGTTTTAGTTAGAACTCTTGCAGCTCTCCCTATGCCACAGCTTCAGGTTGTTCCCATAGCATCCCTCTGAATTTACTTTTATTATAATTACTTATTATAGTCCCACAATATATTATTATTATTACTTTAAACAATCAATTATATTTTAAAGAAATTTTTAAAAATAACCCAAAAATGTCTTATCTACCCATATAGCTATAATTTCTGGTGCTCTTCTTTCCTTTGTGTAATCCAGATTTCCATTTGGTATCATTTTCCTTTTTCCCGAAGGACTTCCTTTAATAGTCGTTGTAGTGCAGACATGCTGGTGAAAATCTTTTCAGCTTTTGTATGGCTGAAGAAGTCTATTTGGCCTTTCGCTTTTAAAGATGTTTTCACTGGGTATAAAATTGTAGGACGACAGTTTTTTGTTTCTTGTTTTTTTTCTGTCAGTACTTTAAAGATGTTGCTTAGCTATCTTCTGGTTTGCATTTTTCTGATAAGAAGGTTACTGGCCTACTGTCATTCTTATATTTGTTTGTATGTAATACATCTTTTTTTTTTCTGTCTGCTTCTAACATTTTTCTCTTTTCACTGGTTTGGAACAATTTGATTATGATGTGCTTTGATGTAGTTCTCTTTTTGTTTCTCGTGCTTGAGTCTGTTGAGTTTCTTGGATCTATGGGTTTAAAGTGTTCATCAGATATGGAAATTTTTCAGCCATTATTCAAAAATGTTTTTGTCCTCCCATCTCTTCTCTTTTATGAACTGAGTTATGCTCCTCCCTGCCAAAAAACTGTTGAAGCTCTCACCCCCAATCTGACTGTACTTGGAGACAGAGCTTCTAGGAAGGTAATTAAGGTTAAACGAGTATATGAGGATGAGGTCCTAATCCAATAGCACAGTGTCCTTATAAGAAGAGGAAGAGACACCAGAAGTCAATCTCTCTCCACACGCATGCACAGAGGAAAGACCAAGTGAGGACACAGTGAGAAGACAGCTGTCTACAAACCAGGAAGAGAGAGCGCACTCACCAGAAACCAACCCTGAAGACACCTTGATCTTGGACTTCTCACCTCCAGAACTGTGAGAAGATACATGTCTGTGGTTTAAGCCACCCAGTCTGTAGTTTCTTTGTTCTGACAGCCCCAGATGACTAATACAATAGTACAGAGCGTTCCCATATAAGCCACCCCACTCATTCCCCTCCGTACATCCAGCTTCCCCTGGTACAAACATCCTGCATCAGTGTGGTATAATTGTTGCAATTAGTGAATCAATATTGATGCATTATTATTAGCTAAAGTCCATAGTTTATTCAGATTTCTTTAGTCCCCTACTAGCCTTTTTCTGTTTCAGGATGCCATTCAGTACACCACATTACATTTAGTTGTCATGTCTCCTTAGGTTCCTCTTGGCTGTGACAGTTTCTTGGAATTTCCTTATTTTTGATGACCTTGAAAGTTTTCAGGAGTGTAGTAGTCCCCCTTTATTCACAGGGATGCAATTCAAGACCTCCAGTGGATGCCTAACCCTAGTACCAAACTCTACATATACTATGTTTTTTGTTATACATAATACCTATGATAAAGTTAACTTGTAAATTAGGCACAGGAAGAGATAAACAACAATAACTAATAAAATAGAATAAAAGTTCTGTGAATGTTGTATCATTAAGTAAAATAAGGGTTACTTGAACACAGGTGCTGTGATACTTCAACAGTAAATTTGATAACTGAAATGGATACTAAGTGACTGACAGGTAGTGTATAACATGAGGTTATGCTGGACAAAGGGATGATTCATGTCCCAGGCGAACAAAGCAAGAGGGCTTGAGATTTCATCACACTACTCAGAATGACACACAATTTAAAACTTATGAATTGTTTATTTCTGGAATTTTACACTTAATATTTTCGGACTGCAGTTAACCACAGGTGACTGAAACCATGGAAAATGAAACAATGAATAAGAGGGTGCTACTGCTCTGGTTAGGTACATTGTAGGATGCCCCTCTATTGGATTTTATCTGATTTTTTGTTTCTTACAATTAGACTAGGGTTATGAGTTTGGCCATACCAAAATAATACCCTTCTGAGCACTGTTCTCGATGACACAAGGTTTTTCCTTTCTTGCTGCTGGGAACATGAATTATTCCTGGCCCTGTGTAATGTTTGAGGATTGACTGTCGGCTCCTTTCCAATGGATTTCCCCCTTATTTAGGTAGATTCTTCCTTCATCAGTTTGGTTCATGCTTTAGGCTGAAAAGGAACCCTAGTTTTCTGGAGTCCTTCCTCTCTCTGTGTGTCACTCTCTCCTTTCTGGCACTCTACCTTGTGAATTCAGTCTACCTCGGCCACTCGAAATTCTCATCTCTGGCTACTCAATTCAGGGAGATTGCTGGGCTCTGTTTGGGCTTTTCCTGTGCTATAGCCTGGAAACTCTAGGCACTAAAGTAGGGCAATCATGGGGCTCACCTCATTCATGACTTTTCTCTGAGGGATTATTGTCCGAGGTTTCATGGTCCAATGTCTAAAAACCATTACTTCATATTTTGCCTTGTTTCTCAATATAAAATAGGAGAGTAAATCCAATTTCTCAGTATCATGGCTACATACTGAAACTTAAGTTACTTTCTTGTTTTATTGTGATAAAATATATACAACATAAAACTTACATTTAGGGACGGCTGGTTAGTTCAGTTGGTTAGAGCACATTGCTCTTAATACCAAGGTTGCCTGTTCAATCCCCACATGGGACACTGTGAGCTATGCCCTCCACAACTAGACTGAAACAACTACTTGACTTGGAGCTGATGGGTCCTGTAAAAACACACTTAAAACACACACACACACACACACACACACACCTTACATCTAACCATTTTATTTATTTAGCATTGTATTTATTTATTTATCTTGACATTTAATATCATTTTATAGAAGTTTCAGGTGTACAGCATAGTGGTTGGATATTTATATAATTTAAATGATCCCCCTGACTAGTCTAGTACCCACCTGGCACTATGCATAGTTATTACCATATTATTGACTATATTCTCTATGCTTTGCTTTACATCCCCAAGACTATTTTGTAAGTACAAATTTGTACTTCTTAATCCCTTTCTCACTCCCCTCCAAATCCCTGCAATCTGGCAACCATCAAAATGTTCTCTGTATCTATGAGTTTGTTTCTGTTTTATTTGTTTGTTTATTTTGTTCTTTAGGTTCCACATATAATTAAGTGAAATCACACTGCATCTGTCTTTTTCTGTCTGATATACTCCCCACTCAGCACAATAACCTCCAGGTCCATCCATGCCGCTGTAAGAACCCAATCCCATCCATGGCCTAACAATATTCCATTGTATATATGTACCACCTCCTCTTTATCCATTCTTCCATCGTCAGACACCCAGGCTGCCTTCACATCTTGGCCATTGTGAACAATGCTGCAATGAACGTCCCCTTGAAGTAGCAGTTTTGATTTCTTTGGATAAATACCCAGAAGTGGTATTGTATCTTGTAACCTTTGTTTTAAAGTCTATTTTGTCTGCTATAAGTATTGCTACCTTAGATTTGTTGTTGTTGTTGTTGTTGTTCTTTGTTGGTTGGTTGGTTTTGATTTTCATGAAATATCTTTTTTCCCGTCCCTTTGCATTCAGTCTGTGTGTCTTTTAATCTGAAGTGAGTCTCTTGTAGTCAGAATACTAAGGGTGTTTCCTTATCCTCTATCTTTTGATTGGAGCATTTAATCCATTTACACTTAAAGTGATTAATGATAGATGTGTAGTTATTGCCATTTTATTATTCATATTTTTGATCTCCTCTGTTTTCTTCTTCCTCTTCTTTTTAAAGAAGTCCCTCTAACATTTCTTGTAATACTGGTTTGGTGATGATGAACTCCTTCAGCTTTTTCTTGTCTGGGAAACTTTTTATCTGTCCTACGATTCTAAATGATAGCTTTGCTGGATAGAGTAATCTTGGTTGCCCCTCTTCCTAGAGTACACTCTATTTCTCTAAGCATTAAAGTTGCCATAATTCAAATCCATCCCCACTGTGGGGAAGGGGAATTTACTCCACTCTGCAAAGAGTTTATATGGGAAATTTACCCATGGCTCCTTTAGAATTGATTTTGTAGGTATAGATAAACTGTTTCTAGGGCAAAGGATCAAAATCATCCTATTATAGAGGTCTTTTTACATTGTCCCTGAGGCCATATAAAAGTATCAGTGCATTAGTATCTAGAACTCTAATTTGACATCCCACACTTTGGGATTTATAAGCTTATTAGAAATCCTCTGATTTTTAGCTAAATCAAGTCATTCTTTTAGAAGTAAGCATTTTGAAAACATATGTCTGATAAAGGGCTTGTATCCAGAATAAAAAACAAACCTCAGTAATAGAAATTTTTTTTAAATAGGCAAAAGATTTGAATAGATGTCTCACCAAAGAAGAACATAGCAAATAAGTTCTTGAAAAGATGTTCAATACCATTAGGCATTTGGGAAATGCAAATTAAAATGGCAATGAAGTGCCACTACACAAGTGCTAAAATGGTTAAAGTAAAAAATGCTGGCAATACCAAGTGTTGGCAAGGATGTGGAACAACCACATTGTTTGTACATTGCTGGTGGGAATACAGCATGGTACATCCATTTTGGAAGACAGTTTGGCTGTTTCTTCTAAAAGTAAACATACACTTACCATCAGACTCAGAAATCCCACCCCTAGATAGTCACCCAAGAGAAATGAAAACATATTTCACCCAAGGTCTTATACTTGAATGTTCCTAACAGCTTTATTAATAATGGTCAAAAATGGGAATTACCCAAATGTTGTGTGAATGGATAGACAACATGAACTATATCCATACAATGGAATACTACTCAGCAATAAAAAGGGATGTACGATTGAAGCACACAACAACATGGGTGAATCGAAAAAGTCTTATGCTAAGTAAAAGAAGGCAGACGTGAAAGACCACACACTGTGTGATTGCATTTATGTAATATTCTAGAAAAGTCAAAACCAGAGTTACTGAAAGCAGATCAGTGGTTGCCTGGTGCCAAAGATAGGAAGAGAATGTATTATGGAAATGCATTGTGCCTTAATTGTGCAGGTAGTTAATAAATGTATATACTTATGAGAATTCATTGATTGTACACTTAAATTCTGAGAATTTTATTGTATGTCAGTTATACCTCAATAATAATTTTTTTAACTTTAAAAAAAATTTAATTAAATTTATTGGAGTTGTAGGGAGCGGGCTGTGAGCTGACAAGTGCCTTGCAGCCTGCAAAGTCATTCCCATGGGAAGCCTCACCTCAGCAATCTTCCCCGGAAGAACAAGATAACACTCATGCAGCCACAGACATACAAACTGGGCAATACGCAAAACAAAATGTTCTAATAATACCTGCTTGTTCTGATAATAATTGTTTGTGTAGACAATTATTCTAAGACTGTATGTAAACTGTGTGTGAAATAAAGACTGCCACTGCTCTGCCATCCGTGGACGGTGGACCTCCCGATCCCAGCTTTCCTGTCTCCGCGTCTTTTTTCAATCTCCTCGCCCTTCCCCTCAGGCCGAGCCCTCCTGGCTGCACGGGCCACGGCAGGAGTAACATTGATTAATTACATTATATAAATTTCAGGTGTACAACTTTATAATCCAACATTTGTATACTCTATTGTGTGCTCACAACACGAAGTCTAGTCTCCTTCTGTCACTATGTATTTGACCTCCTTTACCCTCTTTGTCCTCCCCTCAGCACCCTTCCCCTCTGGTCACCACCATTCTGTTGGCTATGTCTATGAGTTTATTTGTTTTGTTTGTTCATTTGTTGCTTTTGTTTTACATCTCACATATGAGTGAAATCATGTGGTTCTTGTGTTTTCCCATCTGACTTATTTCACTTAGCGTTGTACTCTCAAGATCCATCCATGTTGTCGCAAATGGCAATATTTCATCATTTTTATTGCTGAGTATTCCATTTTATATATGTACCATGTCTCCTTTATCTAATCATTGGTCAAAGGACACTTATGTTGTTTCCATGTCTTTGCTATTGTGAATAATGCTGCAGTGAACATAGGGATATATATATCTTTACAAATAAGTGTTCTCAATATTTTTGGGTAGATACCCGGAAGAGGGATTGCTGGGTCATATGGTGGCTCTATTCTTAATTTTTTGAGGAATCTCTGTACTGTTTTCCATAGTAGCTGTACCAATTTACATAGTCATCAGCAGCATACAAGGGTTTCCTTTTCTCTACATCCTCTCCAACATTTGTTATTTCTTGTTTATTGATAATAGCCATTGTAACAGGTATGAGGTGGTATTTCATTGTGGTTTTGATCTGCATTTCCTAATAGCTTGTGAAGTTGAGCACATTTTCTTATATCTGTTGGCAGTCTGTATGCCTTCCTTGGAAAACTATTCCACTTAAAAATTAAGTCTTTCTTTTTTATTGTCCCAATATTTTTATCCCAGTGTGTATCTGGTGTTAGGAACATAGTAACTCTTTTGGAAATTAATAATAAATAGCATCAGTTGATAAAGGTTTGACATGGGACCCTTAGAATGACCTAAATTGACTTTACTTTTTTCAGAATAAATTAAAAATAGAGAGAAGGTGGTTAACATAATGGAGTGGCTTGGAGAGAAGGCTGTGCTGTTTTATTTGATCTGAAATGGTGACAAATATGGGAATCGTCTTAGTTCAGATGTATCAAATCTCCTTATTATTCTAGAGCAAATATTAATGGGTTGAATGATTCTCAAGCTGTAGACATTTCTCAGGTCTATTTTTAAACTCAAACTGGCTCTTTCCCAGAAAGAAGAGAAACAAAAATTTGGCAATAAAGGCTTTACCTTTTTTCATTGAATTTTCTGAGGAGATTTTAAAAAAATAACTGAAAAATCAGAACAGATGGAACATTATGAAGAGCACTGCAAAACAGAATACTTTTCAGAATACTTAGGAAAAAATAAAGTGCTCAAAAAGACCTTGTCTTTTTAAAAAATCAATTGAGGAGAGACAAAGTATCAGATGTAGTAAATCTTTGCCTTTCTTTGAAGGAAGGAAAACAATAAAAGCGCAGTCACATTAAATTGTTCTCAAGGTTGGTTTGTAAGGCACCAGTCTAAAGGATTTCCATCTGAAAAGAGTTTGTAGATTTCTTCTTAGCAAACAAATAGTTGAGTGCTTTGGGTAAAGTTTGAGAGAATTGATTAACATGTTGCTTATTAACATTCACTCTCTCTTTTTCCTAACCAGAGAACTGTCCTTTAAATATCAGAAAAGTTCAATTGTAAACTGTCCAAGGGGAAAGGGATAGCAGAGAAAATTCCAGACATGGCAGCAATGTTTTACACTCACAAAGGTTTCACAGTCTCCACTTGTAGACAGATGAATAAGTTTTAGAGTAAGTTATCTGGCTTTTTATACCAGGTGAAAAATGTGAGATGGCCTGTACAAGGGTAGAGGGAGAGTGTGGAGGGCTCCAAGTGTCAACTCTAGATTCCAATTCACCATGACTCATTCATCGCAGGCGTCTTACCAAACCATTGGGAATGAGACAGTATGAGGGAACATGTTACAGCAGCCAGTGAAACAGACCAAAAAACTGTCAGTCCCAGGAAAAGTACTGGAGAGGGGGTTCACAAATGCAGCAGTATGTCTTTGCCAAAAAGATACAGTTGGTTTGTTGGTTTTTTTTTTTTTTAAACGTCACACTTGACAAATACTTCCTGAGTTTCAAAGGGAAGAGACAAATAAGCTTCCATTTTGCTAAAGGTAGCAGGTTGTAAAGGGCTTAAATACCATCTTAAGAATAAAATAGATAGAGGGAACATGGCAAGCTATCATAATAAGGTAAGAAAAAAAATAAGAAAAAGAAGTGCCGTGAAAACAATAAAAGCAAAATCTTCCTTGAAAGGAAGCTGTGAGTACATTTCCTTGGCTGAAGATCAGTGTGAATCAAAGAGAAAAGAAAAGAAAAGAAAAAAAAAACTTGATAAGGCCAAACGAAATGGTAACCAACCTTCAGTACTAATGAGATTGTCAAGAGGCTTTTAGATGAGTGACTTGTAGTGGTAAACACCTGATGCTGTTTACCAAGCTTAGAGAAATTGGCAAAAGTCTCAGAAATGCTTCCAAAATCACTTCATTGTGATTCTCTTTAGTTCAGGAAAATCAAATAGATGCCCATAGCTCTTAGGTGAATGTGACTAAAAAGCACAAATGTAGGGTTGTAACGAATCCAAAGTGTTTGGAAACCACTGTGTCTGTGTCTGTGTCTTTGAATGTTTGAATAGCAAGATGTTTGCAGAAATGATAACATAAAAATGGATGGTCAGTGTTGGTTGCAGATGGCTGCCTGAATGAAAATAGGATCCTGGGAAACCCATCACAGACCTCTCTGAGCTCCAGAAACCAGAGTGGCTTCATGACGTCACTTGCTTTAAGAGAGTGCAAGTGATAGATTGCTTTGATCATTTGACAAGCTTGCCTCCTCCAGGGACAGAGTGTGAGATCCATTCCAGATGTGCACCACGCCCTGCATTGAGATCAGGAATCTCAAGAAGGCTGGGAATTAGACCTGGGCTCTCCTGGGGGAGGATTTCTTAAGGGAATTATTTTTGTCTTGGCTAAAGAGACACACAGGAGGAAATATCTCTTCTTTTTCTGTATTGGATGAACAGATCATCTATTTATCATATTCAACAGAGATTTTCTCAGCACCTTCTATGTGCCAGACGCTGTGGTGGGTGCTGGGGATAAAGTAATGAGACCCTAATGGAGTTTTCATTCTAATGGAGGAGTCCCCACATAAACCAGTATACAAGTAACTTTTCTTATAGATTGTAAATGGGCTCCGAAGAAAATACATAGGGTGATGAGAGAGTGAATAAAAAGGTCACTAACGTGAATATAAGTCACTTTAGTTAGAGTGGTCCGGTCACATAGAGCCCAGTCTTTACGCATAAGAAACAGCCATATGGAAACCACAGCAATACGGAAGGAAAGAATGTTTCAAGCAAAGGGGAAAACAAGTGCAAAGGCCATAAAGTAGAAAAGAGGAGTATGCATCTAGTGTGGCATGATGGGTCAAGGGAGGTTGGAGAGAAATAAGGAATTAGGATTTCCTTCTGAGTGCTCTGGGAAGTGATTAATGGCTTTCAACCATGAGGAAAAAAAATGTGACATTTTGTGTAGATTGCTTTGGCTGTTATATGGGAGACATGTTGGAAAGGTACAGACATGGAAGCAGTGAGACCAGCAGGAGTTGCAAGGTGATGGGAACTTGTACCAAGGATGTCTATTCATCCCACTGAGAAATAGTACATACCCACATCCCTTCCCCCTGAGTCGGGGCAGGCTTGTCACTACTACTAGTAGCATAATGGTAGAAATGAACCCGGGACTTCTGAATTTAGACCATGAAAGGCCATGCAGCTTCTGCCTTGTCTGCTACAATCAACTCTGCTACAGATATTGCTCAATCAACCGTGTAAGCAGTCCACCTACCCCGAGGCTGCCCTGCTATGAAGGAACCTAGGTCACATGAAAGTACCATAAATACATGTTCCAGTCAACAGCCCCAGCTGAGGTCCCAGTTGACAGCCAGTTATCAACCATTAGATGCATGAATGAAGATGTCTCCAGATAACTCCAGCCTCCTATTGTTAAGTCAGCCCCAGTCTGTGAGTCATCCCAGGTGAGGCTCCAAGGAATCTCGGAGTACAGATAAGTCATTCCTGCTGTGCCCTGTCCGAATTCCTGACCTGTTACGATTTGAAGTGGTTTGTCACATAGCAATAGTAACTTAAACACTGGGAGAGGAACATCTTTGAAGGGATAAATTAAGAGATGGCAATGAAAATTGATGGCACGCCCATGAAACAATCAAGTAGAGATATCAAGTAGTTAGTTGGACACATGGATGTAAGCAGACAATTGGGCTGGAGATATGCAATTGGCCAGCAGAATATGGATCCTATTTACTATCCTAGGACTAGGCGAGTTCACCTAGGGCAGCAGGTAGGTGGGGGAAGAGGAGCTAGCTCAAGACCTCATTCTGAGGAAGCCCAGCACTTAGAGGTAGCAACGAGGAGGAAGGGCCAGAAGAGGGAACTGAGACCGAGTATCCAGGAAGGCAAGAAAAAAATGAGACAATGGTTTGTCACAAAAGCTGAGAGAGAAAATTATTTCTAGAACAAAAGGAGTGGTCAACTTTGTGGAAAGCTATTGAGAATCCAAAAAGGTAAGAGAAAAATGGTCATTACGTTTGGCAGGCAGCAAAGAGATCACTTGTGACCTTGGAAAAAAGTGAATGGGGCGGAAACATAATGGGGTTTTGATATCTGAGAGAATGAAGAGCGGTACTATTTCAGAAAAAATTGGATCAGCATGCCGTATGCAGCCAGCTTAAGTGCTACTGAAACTGCACAATTTACCTGCCTAGAGGAGCAGCGTAGTGTAGTAAACAGCACACATTTTTGGCATCAGAACCGGGTTGAAATAGCTATGGGCAAATTATTTAAACGCATCGAGCTTCAGTTTCTTCACTGTAAAATACAGATAATGGTCCTTGTTCATAGGGTTGTTATAGGCACAAAATGAGATAACTTTTTAGCACAGTGTTAGGCATAAAGACATTTGCTCAATGCTCATTCATTGAAAACACACTTATTGAGTGCCTACTGTGTGCCAAGCCCTGTGCTGGGGTGCCTGGGATACCAGGAGAAGTCTCGGTCTGTGATCTCCAGGCAGTTACAGTCTGGTGAGGACTTAAGTCTACAAACAGTTGCAGTAGAGTGAGATCATTCTGTCAATGGAACTGCGACAAAGGAGAAGAAAACCGGAAGTGTGTCTGAGGGAGTCCAAGAAAGCTTTACAGAGGGAATAGCATTTCATCTGTGGCTTGAGGGCACGGGGTGGGTTTGCCAGGTGGACAACCTGGGGAGAGTATTTCAAGCAGAGAGAACATCATGTGCAAAGGCTAAGGGATGGGACTCAGTATAGCATGTTCTGGAACTAGAGATAGCTGAGTGTTACGGGAGTATAAACTGTGAGAAATAGGAGGAGGTGGTGGAAGGAAGGTGGCGACAGATGAAGCCACGCTGATAAGAAGGAATCGGAGGATGAAGAGCCTCAGTTGTCACGTGGGAAGTTTAGATTTTATCCTGAAGGGATGAGGAGCCACTGCAGTACTTGGCATGAGGCAGTGACGGAACCATTCTCCCCTGTGGAAGATGGACTGAGAATCTCCTTTGCTTTGTAAACTGCCCTGACCCTTACATTGTAAAAAATGGTGCCTCTGACCAGTGCTGGGCAGGAGCAGGGCATGTGCTATCATTTGTTTTTCCATTTGTGACCGTGGACTGTTCTCATTCTCTTGTAGGCAAGAACCCATGGACCAGTGAGTCAGATGAGAGAATCCAGAAAGGGATTATGCTGGAGGAAAAGCACTTAGCTTTCTATTCTGTCTGTGGAGAAGGATGTCAATGCTATATGAAGTAGTGATCAAAGAGCACGTAGGAAAAAAGAGAAAAAAAAGTAGGGAAAAAAGTATTAAAGAGATGTAATCAATTTAATAGTGATATGATGAAATTATCTAGATTTTGTGACATCTGTGGTATTTGTAGTTTTATAAATGTGTGATTTGATATGCTTTCTTTCTCATTCTATATTCATTTTTGTACCTACTTTTGCGTCACCAATTTTGCATTCTTATTCTTAAAGAAGGTTTTAAAAATTGAATATGCTTTAGCCTCCACAAAACTTAGGTAAACCGTTGAGTACTGCATTATGCTGTATTGGTTTCCCTAAGCCTGCCTACAACTTTGTAAATAGTCATTTTCTTAAACTGTCCTCAGTTTTCCAGTTTAAGCACGGCATCCGTTTCCAGGACCATGACTCATACAGCAACAATCATGTTAGTCATCATCTTTGTCCATTATATTCTTTTGTCTGTATGAAGAAATCCACAATAACGAAAAAGAAATATGAGATATCTATATCTATCTGTCTTTTTATCTGCTGTGTGCATGTCCATATGTATACACGTATCTATAATGCTTATGTCAGTAACATGTATGGATTATTTATAGATTATGTCATAGTTAACCATGCTCCCTGGAGGAGAACAGAGGAACAAGGGACAGAGATTAGATGAAAAATTACTTTCATTTTACTCCCTTGTTTTATTGAATGCTTTTCATGTTTATATATTTATTTCTCAAATTTTGGGTTCATTTTTGTTCAAACTGATTTTCTAGATACTTTTCGAGGGGGTACAAAATGTAGAGTTGGGTTTCCCTCAAGGTTAATCTATATGTTTTTTTTTTTTTTAATATTTTATGTCCACCCAACATTTTCCTGTACTCAGAAAATTTCTGGGACTGGTGACTGAGGCCTAAAGAATAAAATAGCCTAATTCAGATCTTACCTTTGTTAGAAAATATTCTCTGAGATGTTTCCTATGAGGAGAGATTACATTACTAGAAAACCACTTTTATTTTTATTCACTTTTGAGGCTCTCCTTAGAGTTCCATAGTAATTTTCCGGCATAACTCAAAATGCCCACATTACTTTTCCCACATCTCCCCAGCCATACAACTGAGCCTTAGTTTCGCACTCTTATGAAGCAGGAACACATCTCTTGGGAACCTGGAAATGCAAAATCCATCCTGTCCCCATGCAGCTGACTGAGGCCAAAGCTTAATTCCCAGGCAGGAAAATTTGCTAGAAGTAGGGTCTGCAGTCCTAACTCATCAGCAAGAATTCCCTTCACAAACTCCACCTGAGTAGAAGACTAGAAAGCTATCTAGAATCATCCTGAGGAGAGGAAATTTGTTGGCTGGGAGCCTCTCATTGCAGAATAGACTGCCTCTTGGCCTGCTGGGGTAGAGGCCCTGGAGCCAGGGAGGCAGGGAGGTTTCAGAGATTCTGCTTGGGAAGGGAGGAGCGGGGTACCCCTTACTATGCAAACATACGCCCACAAACCCAGAAAAGAAAGAATGGAGAAATATGGCCTTCAAAGTTGAACCTGTTTATTGTTGTTGTTGTTGTTTTGGGGTTTTTATTTGTTTGTTTGTGTTGGTCCTTACTATCTTCTGCAAGCAATTTATCTGCTTCAGTCACTGAATGCCTCAGGAAGGGTAAGGATTTCTGGAATATGGTAGCTGAGAGTACTTTTGTTTCTTCCCTACACAAGTGATTTCATCATGGCCAGGGAAGTTTGTAAACTTCACTCTTCATCAATCAAAATACTTTAGATTTTTCACCTGCCTCCAATTCCTTTAATAAGACAAAGCCTTTTGTTCCACAATTAGAGACAACATGGACTTCCCTAGGAGGTGGAGCATATTGGCTTGAATACACAGGAAGGTTGTTATGGGATCCTCTTAGGAAAATCCCCTTCATGGATCCTGAAGACCCTCTGACACCTCATTGTAAAAATTCTTTCTTCTCATAGGAAGCAGATGGAATTTACAGGCCGCTATATTTGTCTATTGTTCTTAGGCAAGGCACATGTGAATCTCTTTGTCCTTGCTCCAAAGATAGGCTTTATATCTTGTCAAGGGACAAGAACATCTGCAGATACTCTACTTTGTTTAGGAATCATGCTGGCTCTTTATGTTTCTATAAAATGAAACAAAGAAATCTACCCACAGTGACTCAAATGAGATAAGAGAATAGTAATTGGAAGACCCAAAGGGTCTTTAAGTTCCTCCTTGAAAAAATAAAAAAGCTCAACACTATGGCCCCCACCCCTTCCTATCAACTTGGATGGCTTGCAAAACCTTGGCTGTAAGAGAACAGGCAAAACTCCACAAAGAACTACAATTTCTTGGCCTGAACCATTATGATGACTGAAAAATCAGCTTTAGCGTCAGGAGGCCAGACACAGTACGGGTAATGCCTAACACTGATTTTTAAAATAACTGGCATTTATTTTTTACACCTCAATTTTTTATTGAGGTATAATTGACATACAATAAATAACATGTGGTTGAAATCTATAATTTTGATAAGTTTTAACATATGTATATACCCATGAAATCATCACCACAATCAAGATAATTTAAATATATGTTACTCCCAAAAGTGTCCTCGTGCCCTTGTGTAATCCCTTCGTCTTGTACCTCCCCATTTCCTCATCCACCAGGAAACCACCAATCTGTTTTTTATCACAATACATTGGTTTGCATTTTCTAGGATGTTACATATATAAACTCAAAGAGTATATACTCTTTTTTTGTCTGGCTTTTTGGCTCAGTGTAATTATTTGGGAATTTATCCACGTTGTTAAATGTATCAATAGTTCACTCCTTTTTATTGCTGTGGAGTGTTCCATTGGGTACACATACCACAGTTTGTTCATCTAGTCACCTATAGATGGACATTTGGGTTGTTTCCAGTTTGGGGCTATTACAAATGGAGATGCTATGAACATTTTTATACAAGTCTATATAGATATGTGCTTTATTTTAGGGAAATTCTTATGGTGAATGTCTGGATCGTGTGGTAGATGTATGCTTAACTTTTTAAGAAATTGTCAAATTGTTTTACAAAGTGATTATACCATGTTGTATTCCCACCAAAAGCACATAAAGTTCACGTTGCTCTACTTCAAGTTTCTCTACTTCCTTGTCAGCACTTGGTATGATCAGTCATTTTAATTTTAGCCATTCAATAGGTGTATAATGGCATTTAAATGTGGTATTAATTTGCGTTTTCCTAATGACTAATGATGCTGACCATCTTTACATATGCTTCACATGCTTATTTGTCATCCATGTCTGCTCAAATCTCTTGCCCGTTTTTCTTATTGGGTTGCTTGTTTTCACATTATTGAGTTTTGAGAGTTATTTTGTGTATTCTGAATGCAAGTCCTTTATCAGACATAAGCAAATCCCATTTGCAAAAGACTCTATTTCCAAATAAAGATAATAAACCAGCTTTTGGTTCAATGATTTTCTCTATTGGTTTTCTATGTCCCAGTTCATTCATTTCCACTCTGGGTTTATTATTATTTTTTTTTTCTCCCTACTTTGAGTTTCAGTTGCTCATTTTCCCCCTAGTTTCTTAAGGTGGAAAACGAAGTCATTAATTTGGGTCCTTTCAGCATTTAGAGTCATAAATTAGCTTTTAAGCATTTCTTTAGCAGTATTGTGCAAATTTTGATATGTTGTTATATCAAGTCAAAATGCTTTCTAATTTCTCTTTTGACTCCTCTTTTCTGACCCATACTTAGAATGATGTTATTTAATTTCAAAATATTTGGGAACTTTTTTATTTCTAATATAATTCCATTGTGGTAGAGAAAATGTATTTAAATTATTAAGTTTATTGAGACTTGTTATATAGACCTTTATGCCAAGCTCTATCTTGGTAAATATTTTGTATGCAATTAAAAAGAAAGGGTATTTTGCTGATGTTTTTTGATACCAATTAGGTCTTTGTTGCTAATGTTGTACAAGTCATCTCTATTTGCTGTCAATTGTTCTATCAATTATTGAAAGAGTAGTATTGAACTCTCTCAATGTAATTGTCAGTTTCTCCTTGTAGCTCATCATCTTGTGCTATTGATGAATTGACACCTTTATCATTATGAAATTACCTTCTTTATCTTTGGTAATATTCTTTGATCTGAAATCTACTTTTTCTTTTATTTATATAGCCACTCCAGCTTTCTTTGACTAGTATTAACATGGTATATATTTTTCCATGCTTTTTCTTTTAACCTATTTGTGTCTATTATATGTAAAGTTGATTTCTTTTAAGCAGCATAATGTACAATCTTGCTTTTTTAGCCAACCTGACAATCTCTGCCTTTTAATTAGGGTGTTTAGTCCATTTACATTTAATGTGATTGTCATGGTTAGATTTAAATCTATCATCTTGCTATTTGTTTTCTATTTGACCCACATGTTCTTAATTACTTCTTTGTTTTGGTCTTCTTTTGGATTAAGTGAGTATATTTTAGAATTCCATTTTATCTTCTTTGATGACTTATTAACTATAACTCTTTGTTTTGTTGTTTTAGTAGCTGTTTTAGGATTGTTAGTATATATTTTTATTAAATGTATGTTATTACAGTCTACTTTCAAGTGACATTATATCATTTCAAGTACTATTAGTACACATTAAACTAATAAAAAAATTAATTAATTAATTTTAAAAAAGAATTTTATAGTGGTATACTTCCACTTCTGCCTCCCAACATGTGTGCTATTGTTTTCTTCATGCATGTTATAATGCCCACAATACATTGTTACTTTTGTTTAAACCATAAATTATCTTTTAAAGGTATTCAAATTATAAGAAAAACAAATCTTACATATTTCCCTATGTAGTTACCATTTTCGTTGCTCTTCATTCTTTGTATATCCATATTTCCATCTGGTGTTAGTTTTCTTCTGCCCGAAAGGTTTCCTTTAACATTTCTTACAGTGCAAGTCTATTATTGAATTCCTTCAGTTTTTGTAAATCTGAAAAAGTCTTTATACCACCTTCCTCTTTGAAATACATTTTCACTGGGTATAAATTTCTGGGTGACATTTTCCTTTCAGTAATTTAAAGAATGTGCTTCACTCTCTTATCCTTGCATTGTTTCCTTTGAGGAATTTTCTGTCATCCTTATCTTTGAATTTATGTACATAATGTCTTTTTTCTTTGGCTGCTTTTAAGATTTTCTCTTTATCGCTGCTTTTGAACAATTTGGTTCTGATGTACTTTAGTGTGCTATTTATCATGTTTCTTGTGCTTCAAATTCATTGAGTTTCTTGGATTTATAGGTTTCATCAAAATTGGGATATTTTCAGCTATCATTTCTTAAAATAGTTTTTCTGTCCTTCCCCCATTGGGGGACACCAATTACATGTTTATTAGGATGCTTGATGTTCCACAGCTCACAGATGTTCTTTCTGTCTTTTTAATATCCTCTTTTCTCTCTGTTTCATTTTTCGATCATTTCTATTGTTATATGAGGTCTGACAATTAAGTTCATAAACTTGTTGCAATGATATTGCTAACCTTTTTTATCACAGGGATTATTCATTATGAATTTCTACCAACTGGACAAACAGTTAACCAAGTTTACTATTTGGAAGTGCTGAAAAGTCTGCATGAAAAAGTCGACCTGAACTTTTTGCTAACAATTCATGGCTCTTGCAATCATGACAATGCACTAGCTCACATGACACTGTCTGTGAGGCATTTTGCAGTAAATAAATAACTGTATTGGAACATCCTCCCTACTCACCTGGTCTGGCCCCCAGTGACTTCTTTATTTACCCAAAGATAAAGAAAATATTGAAAGGAAGACATTTTGATGACATTCAGGACATCAAGGGTAATACGATGACAGATCTGATGGCCATTCCAGAAAAAAATTCCAAAATTGCTTTGAAGGGCGGTCAGTGCATAGCTTCCCATGGGGAGTACTTCGAAGGTGACCATAGTTATATTCAGCCATGAGGTTTGTAGCTCTTCCTAGGATGAGTTCGTGAACTTAATTGTCTGACCTCATATGTTCAAACTCATTTATCTTCTGCCATTATACCCATCAGTGTAATTTTTATCTCAGATATCGTTTTTAGCTATAGAAATTTGATTTTTTTCTCCACATGTCTCTGCTTGTTTTTTTTTTAACATCTTGAGTATAATAACTATTTTAATGTCTTTGTCACTAATTCCTCTATCTGTGTCAGTTTTATATCAGTTTCAATTGGTTAATTTTTCACCTTATTCTGGGTTGTGTTTTCCTGCTTCTTTGCATGCCTGGTAAGTATTTACTGGATGCAAATATCGTGAATTTTACTCTACTGAATGCTGGATATTTTTGTATTTTTATAAATAAATATTCTTGAGCTTTGTTCTGGGATGCAGTTAAATTACTTAGAAACAGATTGAGCATTTTACGTGTTGCTTTTAAAATTTGTCAGTTGATTCAATTCCCCACTAAGATCTTACCTAGTACTCTCCTAAATGCCCCGTGAATTTTGAGATTTATCAGTCTAGCTGGTGGGAAGAAGCAGTACTCCTGGTCCTGTGTTACCACTGGGCACCTTTCTTTCAAATCCTAAGACTTCTCTTTCTCCAGTTGGGGACAGTGTCCTTGCTTGCATGAGCTGATGAATACTCTGCTGAATGCTCACATGGGACTTTCTGCAGATTTCCAGAGTGCCCTCTCTCTGGAGTTCTCTCCTCCCTGGAACTCTACCATCTTCATTGCTCAGGGCTCTCAGCTTGCTCTCCTCAACACAGAGAATCTGCCATATTCCTCCCAGGTTCACCTCTTTTCACTGTTACCTAGAAACTCTCTCAAGGTAATAAGTTCGGCTAATCATAGGGCTCATCTTGTATCATTCAACGCCTGATGTCCAGTTTTTCTAAAGCCATTGTTTTCTATATTCCACAGGGGTGTTTTGTGTATTTGTTTGTTTGTTTTGCTGGAAGGGGGAAGATTTGGTAGTTCCGAGCCCAAAGGCAAACTGGTATCTGTTATACCATCTTGGCGAAAAGTGGAAGTTCCCCTGACATGCAATTTTAGAGAAGAAACAGAATGTGAAGAAACCCTTTGAAAATTTTCTTTCTAGCTGTCCCCAAATTTCCATGTTGTTGTGGTCAAAGGGAATCAAAGTAAATTCTGGCCCCAAGAAAGGAGGCAAATTCTAAATCCAAAGTGAGAAGACTGAAAGAAGCTGACCCCTGATGCAGGAAATTTAGCAAGGGAAGGAAGGAGAAACAGAGCATACCATGCCGCAGCAGAGAGGTTCCTAATCATTGAACCCCACTTGTCTCCATTTCCCTTTGTGTCAAAAACAATCTCTGGATACAGGAGGGCATGTCAAATATTGGAATGCCACCTGGGGATATTTCCCAAAGACAAAAAGAGTTCATTCAAGAGGTAACAATTCTCAGGGGAAATGGTAGAGGAGAAATGATGCAGGAACAAGTCATTTTAACACTGTGACTTGATATTAGATGTACCGTTATATATTTAAGGAATCCCCCACATTCTTGGTTCCACATCCCCATCACTGCAGAAACCAGACACTTGTCTCAGTCTCCCTTGTAGCTGTAGGTAACACGTACATGTGATTTGGGTTCTGCCAATCAGATTTACCCACACCAG
Organism: Rhinolophus sinicus; assembly: GCF_057876585.1. Lineage (NCBI taxonomy): Eukaryota > Metazoa > Chordata > Mammalia > Chiroptera > Rhinolophidae > Rhinolophus > Rhinolophus sinicus. Next base: position 160,339,034 of record NC_142517.1, on the reverse strand, counting down.
ACTTTGAATCAAAAGCATGTGTGCAAGTAGCAGGCACTGGCTGAATCAACTCTGTTGAGACACAAAGTACCACATTTCAGTTTACAGAGACAGCCGTACCAAGCAGTCTCATCCAATATCTGGTATTGCGAATATTAGCAGCTTCTTGGGGTAGTAGGAGTTGAGTCGCCCTGAAACAATTTATAATGTGATTTTGTGAATTTTCTGTGTGTAGCATGGTTCTCTAGCCTTCTTGGACAGTTGTGTGTTCTACCCTGTTTCCCCGAAAATAAGACCTAGCCAGACAATCGGCTCTAATGCGTCTTTTGGAGCAAAAATTAATATAAGACCCAGTCTTATATTATAGTAAAACAAGACCGGATCTTATATTAATTTTTGCTCCAAAAGATGCATTAGAACCGATTGTCTGGCTAAGTCTTATTTTCAGGGAAACACAGTAATATCCTTTACTACGAGGATTAGCAAAACTTTTCTGTAAAGAGATAGTTACTTTGGACTGAATTGTGTCCCCCTCAAAGTTCATATGTTGAAGCACTAACCCCCAGTGATGATGTTTAGAAATGGGGCTTTGGGTGTAATTAGATTTAGATGGAATCATGAGGGTAGGGCCTGAATTAAGGTCCTTATAATAAGAGATACCAGAGAGCTTGCTATTCCTTTGTTTCTGTCATGGAAGGGCATAGCAAGAATGCAACCATCTGCAACCCAAGGAAAAAGAGCACTCATCAGAACTGGCCGCAGTGGCACCTTGATCTTGGACTTCTATTCTCCAGAAGTGTGAAAAAATTAATCTCTGTTGTTTAAGCCACTCAGTCTCTGGTATTTTGTTATGGAGGCCCAAGATGACTAAGACATTGGTAAATATTTTAGGCTGTGTGGGCCATATAATCTTTGTCACAACTATTCATTTCTGCCACTGTACTATGAAAGCAGCTATAGACAATATGTAAACAAGTGAGTGTACTGTGCTCCAGTAACATTTTATTTATGGACACTGAAATTTGAATTTCATATAATTTTCATAGGTCATGAAATTATTTTTTTTTTCCAACTATTTTAAAATATAACAATTATTCTTAGCTTGCAGGACATACGAAAATAAGTGGCAGGTCACATTTGCTGACCTCTGCAAAAACATTCCTTTGTGCTTAAACAACCTACTGTTGGTTTCTGATTTGCAACTAAAAACCCTGACTAATACATTTAATCTGTGCCTGTTTCAAGAGAAGCTTATTCTTAAGCCTCTGAAATAGACAAATACCCATTCTGTTTTTCTTCAACTGCCAGAAAAGAATTTTCTACGTAAACCTCCCTGGGTCACCTGCTGCAATTTTTAACAACTTCTTGTACTGTCTGATATATTCCCATAGTCTCCTCATGAGGAGGAATTTTAAATATTTTTTTTTCTTTTCCTCTCCTATAGATTACCCTGACTCTGGAGAGCTGTTGCTCACCTGAGTGAGCTATTTGTTTTGTGGTCTTCTGAACCACTTGACTATGGATACACATAACTCAGCAACCATAGCCATAGCTCAGCTTTCCTATAGCTGACAGGAAAGATATGGGAAATAAGACACACAGAGATGGTAATAAAATAAATTAGGCTGCAAGATGAAAGCAGGTCATTCCATGGACTCATTTGTAGGTGGATTTAGGAAACTACCACACCATTCTGGAAGCTCAAACTGACCAAAGTCATTGTTGTTTAGAGTGTGTCCTTTTTTTTCCAGGCGCTTCACTACAAGACCCAGACTCTGTTTGTATTTTCAGATAGAGTAACTTGCCTAATAAAAATATGATGCTTAGCAACAGAAATGGATTACAACTATATTTAGCCAAACCAAAGCTGTATAAAAATATACTGGACAAAATGATTGACACAATTGGCAATTTCTCTTGTCCTTTCCTGACAGTATTACCTGGTTTATATTCTGATGTGAGAAGAGTCTCATCAGTCTGAGGTGATTTGATTTGTCAGGGGAACAATGAGAAAGCAGAGGCTTAGACAAGGCTCTCTCTGCAATCTCCTCGGTTGCAGGTCTGGAATTTATAGAATTGCTTCCTGCATTAGGAACTTGGTCTACCTTTGACTATTAGCTCGTCAATTTTACTTTTGAAATTATAACAATTAAATCATCAGAAGAGAAAGCAAGTCACTGTTACCCGGAAGAAGCTACCTAAAGTGAGAACAAAAGTGGACTTTGCAAACATCAACAGTGATAAATCATGTTAATAGTATGTAGCCTTAATATGATGTGATGACGATGGTACTTTACCTTAGTGGTCTTCCTCCCCCAAACCCATAACCCCAGTCAAATCATAAGAAAAACATCAGACAAATCCCATTTGAGGAACGTTCTACAAAATACCTGACATGTACTCCTCAAAAGGTCATCAAAACAAGGAAAGACTGAGGAACTATCAGAGCCAAGAGGAGACTAAGGAGACATGACAACTAAATATAAAGTAATATCCTGTATGGGATCATGAAACAGAGAAAGGACATTAGGGAAAAACTGAGGAAATCTGAATGAACTACAGACATTGATTTATAATAATACATCAATATTAGTTCGTTAATTGTAAAAAATGTACTAGTTAAGACGCCAACAAAAGGGAAACTGGTGTGGGGTACATGGGAACTCTCTGTACTATTCACAATAATTCTACAAATCTAAAACTGTTTTAAAATAAAAAGCTTATTAAAAAGAAAAGAGTACACCTTCCTTTTTACTAGACTTATTCCCCAGCCTTCCACAGACGACCAGAGAGACAGCCGTTGCTATCTGCACTGAGCTCAATCTGCAGTTCATTATTATCTGAGGCTGGGTAAATAAAGGATACAAATGATCAGCCAAACATTTTTTAACTGAATCTAGACAAAAACCGGAATTAAAGCTACGTACACAAAAGAATAACTTCCCAAAGCATTCCGTCATTTGTCAGTGTGAATAGAACATAATCTGTGTGAAACTCCAAGATGGAATCCAACCTTTTATTTTTAACACAACAGCTGAACTCGCAGCGGTTGCCTGCAATAACTACAATCATTGCCTATAGACAGCACCTCTTCCAAATTAAGGAACGTTCCTTGAAGTTCTCATTAAATGCACATTACTGTTTTGGGGTTGATATCCTGGGAGCTATGACTGTTCAAGTTACTGTTCACAGAGTTCAGTTCTTATATAAAGCAGAAGCATTATGTGGAAACTGAAATGTATTCTGCAGAGTAGGTTTGTTTTAAGTGTGTTATTCAGTACAAATATCTCCTTTGGGAATTGGACTAGAGAAAGCCTCTCTGATTACTACTCCATGACTGTGTTTTTAGTGGTAATTGCTCCCCTTAAGATAACCTTACAAGAGGTCACTTTTAAACAGAGAGAATTGATGATTGATTATCTTGTCACTGCCCTTCACAAAGGGTCACAGTCTAGGCTGGCCATAGAAAAAGGAGGACTCCCTTGATTTGCCTTTTCAGCCGGGGAAACAAGTGAGGGACTTGAAAGCCCCTTTCGGCTGCCTTCAGGTCCTATTTTCCAAGTGTCGGGGTGCCTTGACAAAAGCAGCTGCCTCAACTCATTTTAATGCTGGTCTTTACCTTTTTGCTCTTTCTATGAATTGAGTTCTGATTCTATGCCTTTCTCTCTGCTTTTCTTTGCTTTCCTAATATAGATGTGTTAAAGAAAGAAGGGAAAGATCTAGGACTGGATTTCAACCTTCTCAATTTTGTCATTAAATGGGCTTTGTTACTTGGACAGAGCACTTTGGCTCTCTGTACCTCAGTTTCCTAAGCTGTAAAATTAGATTCATAATATGCGCCCCAATTATTTCAGTGTTACTATGAGACTCAATGATCATAACAGATGTCAACACTTTTTTTAAAGTTTAAAATACGGGACAGAGTCCTATTTAAATGCTTAAAAAGAACTACTCAAAATTTCAAAGTGCCCTTCAAACCACCTAAAACAGCTATTTACTTGTGACCAAAGTGGCAGAGCTACAATTTGGTCACAAGTTTCACACAACAGAAACTAATTATGGCTGATTTAAGAAAGAAAAAAAAATTAAAGGGAGCATGCGAGAAAGAAATTTCTTGAAACCACATTGAGTAACTCCCACAATTGCCAATAACACAATAACAGGCTTGGGAAATGGTGAGAAGAAGGAGGGCAGAAAATAGCCAAGATCATGGCACTAACATCGCCCCCAACTTGATGTTGCTGCTGATGCCACCACCACTCCTGGGGGAAAAAAAGATTCTTTGCAACATACAGTTGACCCTGAAACAATGCAGGTGTTCGGGGCACCAATTCACCATGCAATGAAAAATCTGAGTATAACTTTTGACTCTTCCAAACTTAACTACTAATAGCCTGCTGTTGACCAGTAGCCTTACCGATGGCATAAACAGTTAACACATATTTTGTATGTCATATGTGTTATTTGCCCTCATAAGTCACAACTTGGGGCACAACCCAGAATGGGGGTTATAAGAAAAAATAATCCACATGGTATTATATACCTCCACCCTATTCCGTAATATTAACAAACAGCTCATTTTTGTGCCAGGATATAAGTGGCCCAAATTATTAGAATGGGGTGTGTTTTTAAATGAACTCTTATTCTCTCAGACTTTGGAAAAGTTGGTTATTTTCATGATCAGAAATGTTCCCTAAACAGTTTGTGAACGCATTCTCCTGATGGCGCCTCAGAGTGCCAATTAAGTTTTTAAGTTTCTTTTCACATTTTTATTTGATGAATGTAAAACTTAAGCCCTGATCTGAAGATGAGAAAGAACTTATCATATCAAAGTGTTAAAGAATGCCCCAAATTATGGAGATATTCACCAGGGTGGTAGCCTGACGGATGAGAGGGACACTTAAATCCAGGCAGCAGCGAGCTAGAAGGTCCTCTTTTCACCCAGTGGATTTGCCAGCCCTCTCTTTGCTTTTATGCAGCAAGAATCTATGAGGTGTGTGCCGCCAAGTTATTTCTAGAGCTGTTACAATTTAATCACTTCACTAGTTTTTTTGTTTGTTTGTTTTTTAAAATGTTTTCTTATTTTTAAATTTATTTTTCAATTACAGCTGACATACAATATTATATTAGCTGTAGGTGGACAGCACAGCGATTAGACACTTATATACCTTATGAATCACTTCACTGTTTTTAACCAGAGGAACTTTTTATTTATTTTACTACATTGAAACAAATGTTTAAATGGAAAGCTCAGGTAGTCCCTGACTTAGAATAATTAACTCAAACATTTCCTTACTCCTTCCTGCGCATGTTACCATTACCGCCCTTTGACAGGCTGCACACACACAGATGAACTCTCTCTTTCATGCACCCTTCAAGTTGTTGTTAGGTACCTATTTTGTGTCTGGCACTGTGCTAGGAAGAGGGGAATTTGATGTGAATCCAAAAAAAGCTTGATCTTCAGGGACTTACACTTTCATGGACTAACAAGTTCACGGACCTCTTTCAAGAGGTGCCTGGCAATATATTCACGTGGTCGTATGTTTTTGCAAAATTTGCAAAAGTAAAATATTTAAACCACAATTGTTTGACTTGTCTCTTTGCAATCTGACATGTCTTCTATCATATTTTCCCTGTCTCATTGCCTTGGAGAGTCCATGGTAATTTCAGATATTCATCTAAGGGAGGTTATGTTAGGAATATGTTTTATGTGGGTGTAGTGGGATAAGGTTATGGGGTTGGCAGTCATTTCTGGAAATAGTTAAGTTATTGCTGGCCATCTTATGCTTCAATGTGCCACCTTACCTGCTGCTATGAGGTGAAGATGCAGGACCACTCGTGATACCCTGGTTAATATAAGTATGGTCAATTCCAAGAATATTTAAGATTAGTCACTGCACAACATAACTTGAAATGCCATGAAATATTATAGCCCACATATTATGAAAGAAACTTGGTAGAGACTTTCTCGAATGAGACAACATGCTTAGAAATTTATGACATCAATAATGAGTTGGGAAACTGAAACTTCTCTAAATTATCAATAATATAAAATATGGTGATTAACTATGCCAGAAAAAAGAATGAGCTATCTTTCTAATCAGTACAGAAAATTATCTTATAAATTGTTGTCATAAGGAAAAAGGTAATCAAAGAGTATGAGTCAAAAAAGTAGGAAAAAATATATTATGGAGATGTATCAGGTAGTTAATAATTTAAAATATTTCACTTTTATAGATTTCATGGTATTTATCAGCTTTTTATATTTGTACTTTGTTGTGATTTCTTCATATCTAATTTTGTATACTTTTCAAGAATCCTCCCCTCCCTATAAGCTTCAGGCCCGTAAAACCTAAAGTTACAGCCTTTGGAAAGCAGATCATTTAGGGACCATTTTGATCTTCCAAGTGCTTACAGTCTAGTAGGTCAGACAGATAAGGAAACAGTTCAATGTAGTGTTAACAAATGCAATAATATGGAATCATCTTACCAATTAGTGGGAAATGGATCGTGTCTTACTGATTTCTATAACCAAGTAGCACACACTGAGTGGTTTATAAAAAACAGAAATTTATTTCTCACAGTCTGGAGGCTGGGGTCTGAGATCAGAGTACCAGCATGGTTAGGTTCTGGTAAGGACTGTCATCCAGTTTGCAGACTGCCGACTTCTCATAGCATCCTCACATGGTGAAAAGTAAAGAGGACGGGATCATCCTCTGGTCCCTTCATCCTCTTATAAGGGCACTAATCCCATTCATGAGGGCAGCACCCTCATGACATAATTACCTCCCAAAGACCCCACCTACTAATATCACACTCCAGGTTAGGATTTTAACCTATGAATTTTGGGGGGGGGGGGGGGACATTTAGTCCATATATGTTTTTTTCTGACACCAAATGTGTAGTTTCTTTCCCACAACAAATATATTGTTTCAACACCAATTCTCCAATTTTTCTACACCAACTGAATACCCAGCAATTCCATTCCATTCTGACACTAACTACCCAGAGTTAGTGCAGATCCCACAGGTTAAGAGCTCAGTCCCACAAAAGTGCCTCCACTTCCGATGCCATTTGCAAGCTCCAGGTCTCCAGGCTACTTGCACTTCTGTCTGACTTCCGGAGACTTTGCTAGAAATAAATGATAAAGATTTATTCAAGTATCTTAAGGTTCACAAACCATAAACAGAACCAGGCAATACCCACAGTGTTCTGAAGAAGAAAGAAAAGCTGAGGGTTTTATAGTAAAAAGTACATTTTTTGAGAAGAATCAGTCCTGCATTAGCCTCTGCGTTGGTCCAAGACAGCAATCCTCTAAATGACCAGTGGTCTGCACACTGGATGTCAGGTGGTCTGGATATGTGAATATTCTTTCCTTAGTCCTTCAGGGAGTAAGTAAAGTGTTATATGGAGGTTTGATATATATCCAGGCATTGCTGAAGGACTGGAAAATTCAAAAGTTTAAGTTCCCAGGCTAGTTAAAAGAATAGAATCATTTTCTCACTTCAATCTACTTGATTTTAGTAATTTAGCAGCTTGACTATAATGACTCCATTTTATTTTTTCACTCTGTCCCTCAGCTACAAATTCAGGGATTCCTATGACCCTCCTTCAGGTGTTATAGTTTGCTAGAACAATTCATAGAACTTAAAGAAACGCTTTACTTACGATTACCTGTTTATTACTGTTGAAGTCAATTTGTAGGCCCAAGATGACTCCACTCCTGCCTGGGGTGCCACATCAGCAAACCAAAACTTAGAGAACTTTTCTGCCCCTGTAAATGCTCCACTTGACAAAAAACGCAATATATGCAGTTAGCCAATCCCCAAATGCCACACCAACTCTAACCTCTATACTTACTTCCTTATTCCGTATTCATTTTCTATTTTTCTCTTTCTTGTTCCTTATTCTTTACCTTACAGTAGCTTCCCGGCTTTCCCCCTCCCCCAGTTTGTAATTCTCTGGACCCATGGGAACAGAGACTGCCTGCTTCATGAGGTGTTAAATGAAGTTTGTTTGTATTACCTAAATTGTCTTCGATCATTTTTAACATTATAAAGGATATAACTCAGGAACAGCGAATTGTAAGATGCATAGGAAAAGGTTTTGGAAGTAGGGGTGGGGGTTGGTGCAGAGCTGCCATGTCCTCTCCAGATACACCTCCTTCCCAGCACGTCAATGTCACTAACCCAGAAGCTTGCTGAATCTCGTTGTTCTAGAGTTTTTATTAAACTTTCATTACATAAGCATTGCTCCTAGTGACTGAAGTCAATCTCCAGTCCCCCTTCCCTCCCTGGAGGAGGGTGCTGGAAGTTGTCACCCTCTAATCACTTATTTGGTCTTTCTGGGGACCAGCTCCCATTCTGAAACTATGTAGGGTTCCCACCCTGAGTCACCTCAATAGCATAAACTCTCATATGTTTGAAAGGGGCTCCTTAGGAATAATAAAAGATGCTCCCATCACTCTGGAAATTCCAAGTGTTTTAGGAGCTCTATGCCAGAAACTGGGGGGAAAGATTGTGGAAGAAAAAGGAGCCACAGGCTAAACCTGAGGTCAGGGGAGGCCAGCCTGGCAGGCCCTACAAACTCAGAGACTGAAAGTAAGCACATAGGATGGGCTGCACATACAAATTCCTAACTACAAGTGAGTCTACTGCGTAGTCACATCCTGGGCCTGTACCTTCCTTGACAAAGGTCAATCTTTACCTTAAGTGAGCCTGTCTATTGTCGTTTTCCATCTAAGATAAAATACCTTTGAAATGTCAGAGCAATCTCCTTTTCCAGACCCCTTAGGGCACAACACACTGTACCAGAGTGCAAGACCACAGAACCCTTCACTGTTAGCTTGTTCCCTGCATACCATCTCTATGTGCTGCAAATGTTAATTATTAACTGTCCTGTACCCACCAATGTAAAAGAAATATGTCTCTCCATTTTACTTTTCATCCAATCCCAGATTTCCCGCTTTCCTTTTTCCCCGCCCCCTTAATCTACCACCAATGAATTTCATGTAACTCTTCTTACATCTCCTCCTTTAATTCTAATGTATAAAATAAGCTGCAAAACTGCCATCCTCTAGAGCATTTTCTCAAGCCATTGAGATTTTGCTTCCTGCAATTGTAGTCAGTTTGGCTCAAATAAATTCACAAAAGTTCTCGAGAGGTTTGAATGTTTCTTACGTCAACAAAACCAAATACGTATTTTTATTATACAACAATCCAACACCATTAATTTTATTTATAAAGCTAGGAAGTTAGAAAATGCAACAAAGTTTCCTGAGCCTGTACCCCAAAACTTTCCCCAAAATAGTCCCCAAAGTTACTTTCCTAAAAAGCTTTCCCAAAATTTCCTTTAAAAATTATTTTCAGTTCCTTGGCATAAGGTGTAATGATCCTTTAATTTTTGCTTTGCTGCAATAAATATAAGGAACAAAATATGAAGAATATTTAAAAATACTTTTTATAGTATGTTCATATGTTGTTATCATGAAAGTTGAAGTTGTATGTGATTAATTACTATTTGGATTACACATATTTTTGAAAACTATACACTATTCAGCATTAAATATATAATTTATTGACTGTGGAGTGTGAAGTTGCTGTTCCATATTTGTAAAATAGAAGAAATGGAGTCTCTAGATGATTTTTAAGGTTCTTTCCAGTTTCTCACTTCTTTCATTTTAATGAATTCCTAGCATTCATTAAATCATTGGCTTCAGGCCCTTAGTCAGATGCTTTATCTCCTTTCTATGATTTGCAAGGGGAAAATCAGTTTCAACTTATATCATGTTTATTAATATCACCATTTTTGAAAATATAAATCAAATGAGGTGCATAGACTATTTATACCTATAACTTTATCATGGTATAGCTTATTTTTAAATACCTCTGTTCTGGTAAGAAGTGTGTAAAGTGTTTTAATTAAACAAAAAGTTTCTTTGAAGATTCAGGTTGGCCAAAGCAAATTGTAAAACGTCAGCGTTTAGCAGAGAAGTCACAAAGCTAATTGAGAAGTAATGAAGGTGAAAGTTAATTGAGTGAATTAGTAACTTGGTTACTAGAGTAAATTTTTCCTGGTTGGTTGAAAGGAAACAAAGTGGTGAGACACAGACTTTGGACAGTGTGGTAGAGAAAAAAAAAAAAAGGAGGTGAATGAAGGCGTTCAAACATGCCACCCCAAAATATGACACTTTGGGATATGGGTTTTTTTTTAATTAAAGTTTATTGGGGTGACAATTGTTAGTAAAGTTACATAGATTTCAGGTGAACAATTCTGTATTACATCATCTATAAATCCCATTGTGTGCTCACCACCCAGAGTCAGTTCTCCTTCCATCACCATATATTTGATCCCCTTTACCCTCATCTACCACCTCTCCCCGCTTACCTTCTGGTAACCACTAAACTATTGTCTGTGTCTATGAGTTTTTGTTTCTCATTTGTTTGTCTTTTTCTTTTGTTGTTTTTGGTTTATATACCACATATCAGTGAAATCATATGGTTCTCTGCTTTTTCGTTCTGACTTATTCCACTTAGCATTATAATCTCAAGATCCATCCATGTTGTCACAAATGGTCCTATTTCATCTTTTCTTACCGCCGAATAGTATTCCATTGTGTATATATACAACTTCTTTATCCATTCATCTATCGAAGGACATTTTGGTTGTTTCCATGTCTTGGCCACCGTAAATAAAGCTGCAATGAACATTGGAGCGCATGTGTCTTTATGGATAAATGTTTTCAGATTTTTTTGGGTAGATACCCAGGAAAGGGATTGCTGGGTCATAGGGTAATTCTATTCGTAATTTTTTGAGGAACCTCCACACTGCCTTCCATAGCGGCTGCACCAGTCTGCATTCCCACCAACAGTGTATGAGGGTTCCTTTTTCTCCACAGCCTCTCCAGCATGTTACTATTTGTCTTGATAATAGCCATTCTAACTGGGGTGAGGTGATATCTCACTGTGGTTTTTATTTGCATCTCTCTGATGATTAGTGATGTTGAGCATTTTTTCATATGTCTATTGGCCATTTGTATGTCCTCTTTGGTGAAATGTCTCTTCAGGTCCTCTGCCCATTTTTCAGTTGGGTTGTTTGTTTTTTGTTGTTGTTGAATTGCATGAGTTCCTTATATATTTTGGATATTAACCCCTTATCGGAGGCACTGTTTGCAAAAATCTTCTCTGGGGATACAGATTATTTTGAGCTGAAGGCATCAAGTGCCAGCAGACTCAGGAAACGCTCTTTACCACCCCTTTAACTGCTTAAAAGAGAATATAAATTTCCCCATTTGTAGGGGAAATCTCCATTTTTAAAGGAAATTCCCATTAGAATGGGTGCCTGAACTAGGAAGAGAGTTACTACCAGAGATAACTTTTCTTCACCTAAAAGATTTATCTGCATAACAAGGCATCCTTTATTTACCATGCATTTCATCCTCTTATCTTCCCTTAACAACCCACCCCCCACCCGCACCATCTAGAAACTCAGAACCCCTATCTTTTTCCTTAGCTCGGGATGGTATAAATTTTAATTATCTAGCTGGTTTTTCAGTCTTATATCTTTGTGTGGCCCCTGTGCAAATGTACATAATTAAAATTGGTGTGATTTTTTTCCCTCCTGTTAATCTATTTTATGTCAGTTTAATTCTTAGACCAGCCACAGAACCTAGAAGGGTAGAAGGGAAATTTTTTCCTCCCCTACAAGAACATGATTTTTTTCTGAACAGAAAGAAGAAAGAGCAAGAAAACAAGCTAGCAGAGAAAGCATGATGATATTAAAGACATGGCAGGCATACAATTCAAAATTCTGAATTAACACACACAAAAGGAGAAACCCTGTGATGTTTGCGATGACTTTTAAAGAGTCATGTATTTATAGCATTCCACAGGCCTGGAAGCTTTAAAACTTGAGGGGAAAAAGCTTTTCCTGAAATGTAGAAGAGAAAAATCAAGATTTTGTTAAGGACTGGCTGTTAAATGACATAGTTAGGAACGAAAGTATCTCTCTAAGCCTGTTTGACTACATTTCAATTTGCTTGATGTTGCATGGCCTCTAAAATATGTTGATACGTTTGTAATCAGTGTTTCAGTTTAGTAAAATGGTTAAGAATATAGCCTTTGAAGATAGATA